>NC_056744.1:333043926-333268926 GCF_019279795.1 Protopterus annectens | reverse complement strand
CAACTTACGGTGTTGGTTGCTAGCCCCCCCCCCCATTAAAAAAAAAAAAAAAAAACAGTGAAATTTAATTATCTTCTTCTTGTGAAAATAAATAAATGTATGTTACCGTTAACAGATAGCAATGTCTTAACTTCAAGCATGCGTAATGTTCTATGACATCTCAGGTTCCTAAAAATAAAAAAAAACAAAGGAAATAAATCTGCTTACTTCATGTGCTGATCATCATCATCATCATCAGCCCCCTTTTTCCCATTTTTCTACATGGGGTTAGGTTATCGTTTTAACTGTTGCCAACTCTCTCGATTCAGTGCCACACTCCTGCCTTCTTCAACACTCATGCCTGACTGTTGCAGATCTTCTTTCATGTAATCCATCCACCTCTTTGCTGGATGTCTTCACTTCCTCTTACCTTCTTCTTGTCTGTCCCAAATCTTCCTCACCAGATTGTCTTCTGCTTTTCTACACATGTGCCCAAACCACTGTAACCTGTTCTCTTTGATCTTTTCTGCAATTGGAGCTACTTTGGCTTCTGCTCTTATGCTCTCATTTCTTCATCTGTCCCACAGTGCTCATACTACCACCCTTCTCAGGCACTTCATTTCCATCACCTCTAGCTTCTTCACCTGTTCTGCCTTTACTGCCCAGGTTTCTGTACCATACAGTAGTAATGGTCGCACCGCTGTCTTGTGCACCTTACTTTTCAGCTTCTTTGCCATTCTTCTGGCATATACTACACCTGATACTCTATGCCACTTTGCTGCAGCCCCTCTGATTCTAGCTTTGACCTCTTCATTCAGACTATGCTTCTCCTCAACTACCCCTCCCAGATACTTGAAGCTGTTTACCTGTTCCACTGTCTTCCCTTCTATCGCTATTCTCAGCTTCTTCTGATTCTTCTGATTTCCCCAATTTGCTGCCATTACCACTGTCTTATCTGTGCTTAGTTTCATCCCATGTACCTTCAGATTTGCATTCCATTCTCCTATATTTTGCTGAAGTTCTAGCTCACAGTCTTCCTGTACTGCCACATCATCTGCATACAGCAGCTTTGTTGATCCATCCCCTCCAACATGTATGCTAATGTAGTCCATCACCTGTATGAATAGCAGTGGGCACAGAGCTGAACCCTGGTGTACACCCACTCCCACTGGAAACCCCTCTGTGAGGCCGAACACTGTTTGTACTTGAGTCACTGGGTCCTTGTACATAGCCTGCACTAATTCTACCAATGTTTCTGGGACTTCAAACCACCGCAGTACTGCCCAGATCAGCTTTCTTGGGACCTTGTCATATGCTTTCTCCAACTCTAGGAATGCCCAGTTGAACTCTTTCCTCATTTCTAGCTTCTTCTCGAGTATCTGTCTCACTGCAAACATCAGGTTAATTGTGCTGCATCCTGATCTGAATCCAAACTGCTCATAGGGTGTCTGACTATCTTCTTTATCTTTCTGTCTTTGCCTTGCAACCTGATATAGTTTCCCTTACTGAGTCGCTTTCCAGAAGTTGGTAAACTGCCTCCGATGCCCTATTCTTTGCTATTCCAACTTCTTTCTTAGCTTCTTTGTTAGCCAACCGGTAGTCCTTCCTAGCCTGGTCAGTCTTTTCTATCTTCCACTTCTTCCTGCAGGCCTTCTTTGTTTTGATGACTTCCTGGACTTCTGCATTCCACCACCAACTTTCCTTATGCACCTTATTTCTGTATCTGACTTGGGCACATATCATTTCTGTAGTCCTAACACATGCTGTTTTTATGCGCTGCCATTCATCTTCAACTCCACCTATTTCCTCCTCTTCTTGGGGTGCTAGAGCCCTGAGTAATTCTTTGAACTGTTGTACTTTCTCTCCAGTCAACTTCCAGGTCTTCAGCCTGGTTTCTGTTGACCTTAGAGCCTTCTCTGACCACTGCTTGCAGCTGATTGTGGCAACTAGTGGTTTATGCTGTGGGCTAACTATTTCACTGGGGATGACATTGCAATCATGGATTCTACCCCAGTGCCTTTTCCTTACTAGGAGGAAGTCTACCTGAGTTGCATGTTGACTACTCTTGTATGTGATCTTGTGACTGTCTCTCCTTCTAAACCATGTGCTGGCTACTATCAAGCCATTTGCCAGGCAGAAGTCTAGAATGGCTTCTCCTTTATTCCTGTTGCCCCACCAATTTGGACCCAGGCGTCCTCATATCCTTTTCTGTTTGTCCAGATATGTGCATTAAAGTCACCCATTATCAACACCAACTCATGTCCTGCTTTATCTAGTAGGTCCTATAACTGTTGTCTGAATGCACTCTTTTTCTCACTATCACAACCCTGCTGTGGGGCATAGGCTGAGATTATGAATACTGTCCTATCATTACACCGGAGTCCGATTGCCATGAGTCTGTCACTAATTCTGATGATATCCCTTACTGCCTTCTGAAGCCTCTCTCTCACCACAATTTCTACACCATTTCTAGCCTGCCCTTCACCTGAGTAGTAGACTCTGGATCCCAAGCCAAGTGTCTTTGCTGCACTGCCCTTCCATCTCATCTCTTGAATACATAGGATGTCCAGCCTCCTCCATATCATCATGTCATCCACTTCCAAATGTGTCCTGTCAGTGAACGTACATTAAGTGTAGCAATTCTCAGTTCATGTTTGGCAGGTTGGTTGGTTGGTTTTATGTCCAGCATTTGCTCAACAGAGCTATCCCAGGTAACCCAGGCTGGGCAACTAGACACCGGCCAGCCAGTAGCTTATTGACCCAGGACTGCTGGCTTTATGGTGAACACACAGTGGCCAAGATGGACACACATACCCCTCCCACTGTTAGCAAGGATCCCTGGTGTAGGTCAGAGTAGGCCAGGTCCTCAACCCCCCTTATCACCGGTAACTACTCATGCTCATTTTTGGCGACATTAGCCAACATGACCGAATCACCTAGAGCCATATTTTACATCGAGTGGCTAGCTCTGCCACAGCACTCAGTCTGTGATCCATGTTCTCCTACCTTGAGGATACTGCACACCACAATAGATGCCCAAAGCGGTTAGTCTGTACAACTCCTTTCCCTATAGGGCACCATGTAGAGTCTGTGCTGCTGCCCACAACTCCATAAATTGGTGAGTTTGAGATGGAAACACTCAGCATGTTTTTTGGACATGGGAGAAACCCCACAGAGACACAAAGAGAACATGGAAACTCCAAACAGGCATTGGTCGGAGGTCAGGATGGAACCTTGTACCTTGTGCATGGGAAGTGAAGACCTTAAACACTAAGTCATCTGGTCAACTCACTACCTGTTCATGTGCTGATCTGTTTTCATAACAGCTGAGTACTAAGTGTATTCCAGTCTAGAAATAAGGCAATCGCACCTTATCTCAAATCTTCCTGCCTGCAGCAGAAGCAGAAACATTATAAAAAGCAACTCATTAGGTGGCTGTATAAAGCAGTGAAGACCCATTTCTATTGGCTCAGGCTGCCTCAGGTGACTGTCTCAGACTGAGACTGAAAGTGAGAGAAGCAGTGGAGTAACACTGAAATGTAAGAACGGGCAAATTGATGTTTTCTTTTTATTATTGTCTTCAAGACCTCATCTTTAAGTTTTTATTTATCCTTTGTTGACCAGGTTATACTCATTAAGCTAGTGGCCTCTTTTCAGGGGAGACCCAAGATGGTATTTATTATGTTAAGGAAAATTTGACCAGGCTATTATGAATCTTACGCTACTGGTTTTGATAGATGCTGTGAGATAATTTACATCCACTTGCGCTACCATCAACTCAAGAGATGGTGTCTTGATTTAACTTCTCAGCTGAAGGACCCCCCCCCCTTATACTGCAAAGCAATTTCAGGAATTCATCTACATGCTATGAGAATAAACCAACAGACTTCTGCATCAGAGGCAAGTGTGTTACCTATTGCACCACTGACACTACGTTATTACTTGGTATCTATTGCACCATTGACACTGGTACGTTATTAATTGTTGCTTATTGCACCACTGACACTGGCTATTGTTACTTGTCACCCATCGCAAGACTTACACTGGGTACATAACTTGTTACCCATTGCACCACTGACACTGACTACATTATTACTTGCTACCTATTGTACCACTGATACTGGCTACATTATTAGTTGTTACCTATTGCAACACTGACGCAGGCTATCTCATTAGTTGTTACCCATTGCACCACTGACACTGGCTACATTATTACTTTTTATCCATTGCACCACTGACACTGGCTACATTATTACTTTTTATCCATTTCAGCACTGACACTGGCTACACTGTTACTTGTTATCCATTGCAACACTGATACTGTCTACATTATTAGTTGTTACCTATTGCACCACTGATACTGCCTACATTATTACTTGTTATCCATTGCACCACTGACACTGGCTACATTATTACTTGTTGCTCATTGCATCACTGACAGTGACTACGTTATTACTTGTTACCCATTGCATCACTGGCTACATTATTGCTTGTTATCCATTGCACCACTGACACTGGCTATGTTATCAGATGTTTCCCATTGCACCATTGACACTGGCTACATTATTAGTTGTTACCTATTGCACCACTGACACTGGCTATGTTATTACTGGTTATCCATTGCACCACTGACACTGGCTATGTTATTACTGGTTATCCATTGCACCACTGACACTGGCTATGTTATTACTTGTTATCCATTGCAACACTGACACTGGTTATGCTATTACTTGTTATTCATTGCAAGACTGACACTGTCTACATTATAACTTGTTACCCATTGAAAAACTGACACTGGCTACATTATTACTCATTACCCATTTCACCACTGACACTGGCTACATTATTACTTGTTATCCATTGCAAGACTGACACTGGCTACATTATTACTTGTTACCCATTGCACCACTGATGCTGGCTACATTATTACTTGATAACCATTGCACCACTGACACTGGCTATGTTATTACTTGTTACCCATTGCACCACTGACACTGGCTACATTATTACTTGTTACCCATTGCACCACTGACACTGGCTACATTATTACTTGTTATCCATTGCACCACTGACACTGGTTATGTTATTACTTGTTACTCATTGCAAGACTGATACTGTCTACTTTATTACTTGTTACCCATTGTGAAACTGACACTGGCTACATTATTACTGGTTACCAATTTCACCACTGACACTGGCTACATTATTAGTTGTTACCTATTGCACCACTGACACCGACTATGTTATTACTTGTTACCCTTTTCACCACTAACAATGGCTACGTTATCTATTGCAGCACTGACACTTGGTACATTATTACTTGTTGCCCATTGCACCACTAATAATTTCACCACTGACACTGGCTACATTATTAGTTGTTACCTATTGCACCACTGACACCGACTATGTTATTACTTGTTACCCTTTTCACCACTAACAATGGCTACGTTATCTATTGCAGCACTGACACTCGGTACGTTATTACTTGTTGCCCATTGCACCACTAATACTGGCTACGTTATTACTTGTTACCCATTTCACCACTACACTGAGTATGTTATTACTCATTGCAAGACCGACACTAGCTATGTTATTAGTTGTTTCCCATTACACCACTGACACTGGCTACATTATTAGTTGTTACCTATTGCACCACTGACACCTGCTATCTTATTACTTGTTATCCAGTGCATCACTGTCACTGGCTACATTATTACTTGTTACCCATTTCACCACTGACACTAAGTATGTTATTACTTGTTACCCATTGCAAGACTGACACTGGCTACATTAGTTATATATTGGACCACTGACTACGTTATTACTTGATGCCCAATGCCCCACTGAGACTGGTTATGTTCTTACTTGTTACCCACTATACCACTGACACTGGCAATGTTATTACTTGTTACACATTACAAGACTGACACTGGCTACATTATTAGTTGTTACCTATTGCAACACTAACACATGCTATCTCATTACTTGTTACCCATTGCACCACTGACACTGGCTACATTATTACTTGTTACCCATTGCACCACTGACACTGGTTATGTTCTTACTTGTTACCCACTATACCACTGACACTGGCTATGTTATTACTTGTTACCCATTGCAAGACTGACATTGGCTACATTATTACTTATTATCCATTGCAAGACTGATACTGGCTACATTATTACTTGTTATCCATTGCAAGACTGATACTGGCTACATTATTACTTGTTATCCATTGCACCACTGACACTAGCTACATTATTGCTTGTTATCCATTGCACCACTGACACTGGCTATGTTATCAGTTGTTTCCCATTGCACCATTGACACTGGCTACATTATTAGTTGTTACCTTTTGCAACACTGACAGTGGCTATGTTAATACTGGTTATCCATTGCACCACTGACACTGGCTACATTATTACTTGTTACCCATTGCTTCACTGACACTGGCTACATTATTACTTGTTACCCATTGCTTCACTGACACTGGCTACATTATTACTTGTTACCCATTGCAGCACTGACTACATTATTACTGCCTACCTATTGCACCACAGACACTTGCTACCTTATTACTTGTTACCCATTACACCACTGACACTGGCTACATTATTAGCTGTTACCTATTGCACCACTGACACTGGCTACATTATTAGCTGTTACCTATTGCACCACTGACACTGGCTACATTATTACTTGTTACCCATTTCACTGCTGACACTGGCTACATTATTACTTGTTACCCATTACACTGCTGACACTGGCTACATTATTACTTGTTACCCATTGCACTTCTGACACTGGCCACATTGTTACTTGTGATCCATTGAACCACAGACACTGGCTACATTATTACTTGTTACCCATTGCAAGACTGATATTGGCTACATTATTACTTGTTACTCATTGCACCACTGATACTGGCTACATTATTACTTGTTAACCATTGCACCACTGACAATGGCTATGTTATTACCTGCTACCCATTGCACCACTGACACTGGCTACATTATTACTTATTACCCATTGCACCACTGGCACTGAGTACATTATTACTTGCTACCTATTGCACCACTGACAGTGGCTACATTATTAGTTGTTACCTGTTGCACCACTGACACTGAGTATGTTATTACTTGTTATCCATTGCACCACTAACACTGGCTACATTATGACTTGTTACCCATTGCACTACTGACACTGGGTATGTTATTCCTTGTTACCCATTGCACCACTGACACTGGCTACATTATTACTTGTTACACATTGCATTACTAAACATGGCTATATTAGAGTGACACTGGCTATGTTAGTTGTTTCCCATTACACCACTGACACTGGCTACATTATTAGTTGTTACCTATTGCACCACTGACACTGGCTATCTTATTACTTGTTATCCAGTGCACCACTAACACTGACTACATTATTACTTGTACTTATTACGGTATTACTTGTTTCCCATTTCACTACTGACACTGGCTATGTTATTACTTGTTAGACATTATTACTTGTTACCCATTGCAAGACTGACACTGGCTACATTATTACTTGTTCCCATTGCACCATTGACACTGGCTACACTATTAGTTGTTACCTTTTGCAACACTGACACTGGCTATGTTAATACTGGTTATTCATTGCATCACTGATACTGGCTACATTATTACTTGTTACCCATTGCATCACTGGCTACATTATTACTTGTTACCCATTGCACCACTGACACTGGGTATGTTATTCCTTGTTACCCATTGCACAACTGACACTGGCTACGTTATTACTTGTTGCACATTGCATTACTGAACCTGGCTACATTATTACTTGGCACCCATTTCACCACTGACACTGGCTACATTATTACTTGGCACCCATTTCTCCACTGACACTGGCTACATTATTACTTTTTACCCATTTCACCACTGACAGTGACTACATTATTACTTTTCACCCATTGCACCACTGACAGTGACTACATTATTACTTTTCACCGATTGCATCACTGACACTGGCTACATTATTGCTTGTTATCCATTACATCACTGACACTGGCTACATTATTACTTGTTACTTATTGCACCACTGACACTGGCTATGTCATTGCTTGTTACCGATTGCACCAACACTGGCTACAATATTACTTGTTACCCATTGCACCACTGACACTGGTTATGTTATTACATGTTACCCAATACACCACTGACACTGGCTATGTTATTACTTGTTACCCATTGCAAGACTGACACTGGATACATTATTACTTGTTACCCAATACACCACTGACACTGGCTATGTTATTACTTGTTACCCATTGCAAGACTGACACTGGATACATTATTTGTTACCCATTGCACTACTGACACTGGCTATGCTATTGCTTGTTACCCATTGCACCACTGACACTGGCTATGTTATTGCTTGTTACCCATTGCACCACTGACACTGGCTACGTTATTACTTGTTATCCATTGCACCACTGACACTGGCTATGGTAATACTTGTCATCCATTGGAACATTTACACTTGCTACGTTATTACTTGTTATCCATTGCACCACTGACACTAGCTATGGTATTACTTGTTTCCCATTTCACTACTGACACTGGCTATGTTATTACTTGTTAGACATTATTACTTGCTACCCATTGCAAGACTGACACTGGCTACATTATTACTTGTTTCCCATTGCTCCACTGACAATGGCTATGTTATTACTAGTTACCCATTGCACCGCTGACACTGGCTACGTTATAAGTTATCAATTACATTATTACTTGTTACCCATTTCACCACTGACACTGGCTACGTTATTACTTGTTACCATTGCACCATGTACACTGACAACATTATTACTTGTTACCATTGCACCACGGACACTGACAACATTATTACTTGCAATCCATTGCACCAATGACACTGGCCACATTATTACTTGTTACCATTGCACAACTGACAATGGCTATGTTATTAGTTGTTATTTACTGCCCCACAGATACTGGCTACATTATTAGTTGTTACCCATTGCGCCACTGACATTATTACTTGTTACCCATGCACCACTAACATTATTACTTGTTACCCATGCACCACTAACACTGGCTGTGTTATTACTTGTTACCTATTGCATCACTGTCACTGGCTACATTATTACTTGTTACCCATTTCACCATTGACACTAAGTACACTATTACTTGTTACCCATTGCAAGACTGACACTAAGTACACTATTACTTGTTACCCATTGCAAGACTGACACTGACAACATTAGTTATCTTTTGGACCATTGGCACTGACTACGTTATTATGTGTTGCCCAATGCACCACTGTGACTGAGTATGTTATTACTTGTCACACATTGCAAGACTGACACTGGCTACATTTTTAGTTGTTACCTATTGCAACACTGACACAGGCTCTCTCATTACTTGTTACCCATTGCACCGCTGACACTGGCTACATTATTACTTTTAATGCATTGCACCACTGACATTGGTTATGTTCTTACTTGTTACCCACTATACCACTGACACTGGCTACATTATTCCTTATTACCCATTTCACCATTGACACTGGCTACATTATTACTTGTTACTCATTGCACCACTGACAGTGACTACATTATTTGTTACACATTGCATCACTGACACTGACTACATTATTTGTTACATATTGCATCACTGACACTGACTACATTATTACTTGTTACTCATTGCACCACTGACAGTGACTACATTATTTGTTATCCATTGCACCACTGACACTGGCTATGTTATCAGTTGTTTCCCATTGCACCATTGACACTGGCTACACTATTAGTTGTTACCTTTTGCAACACTGACACTGGCTATGTTAATACTGGTTATTCATTGCATCACTGATACTGGCTACATTATTACTTGTTACCCATTGCATCACTGGCTACATTATTACTTGTTACCCATTGCACCACTGACACTGGGTATGTTGTTACTGGTTACCCATTGTACCACTGACACTGGCTACATTATTACTTGTTCCCTATTGCATCACGGAACCTGGTTACATTATTACTTGTTACCCATTTCACCACTGACACTGGCTACATTATTACTTTTTACCCATTTCACCACTGACACTGGCTACATTATTACTCTTTACCCATTGCACCACTGACAGTGACTACATTATTACTTGTCACCGATTGCATCACTGACACTGGCTACATTATTGCTTGTTACCAATTGCACCACTGACACTGGCTACATCATTACTTGTTACCCATTGCAGCACTGACACTGGCTAAATTATTACTTGTTACATATTGCACCACTGACACTGGTTATGTTATTACTTGTTACCCACTACACCACTGACAGTGGCTATGTTATTACTTGTTACCCACTACACCACTGACACTGGCTATGTTATTACTTATTACTCATTACAAGACTGACACTGGATACATTAATACTTGTTACCCATTGCACCACTTACACTGGCTACATTATTACTTGTTATCCATTGCACCACTGACACTAGCTACATTATTACTTGTTACCCATTTCACCACTGACAAAAGACAAACCCGCCTCCATAAACAACAATAATAAACAAAAACTGAGGGTAATGCTGCTCAACGCCAGAAGTCTAAACCTCGAAATGCATGCACTCAAGGCTCTCCTTAGTATGGAAGAAATCAACGTATGTGCAGTGACAGAAACCTGGTTCAAGGCTCCAGAGAGCACCCCAGCACTACCAGGCTATAACTCCTACCATACCTTTAGGTCCCAAAACCAGGACCGGAACACAAAAGGAGGGGGTGTGTCTATATTCATCAAGAACACCAACACCTCCAGGTTAGTAGCACAGCACGCAGAATCTGAGACCATCCAAGTGCAATTGACAGCGGGTAAATTGACTTTTCAATTTATAGCTTGCTACAGATCTCCCACCTTGTCTCAGGACGCTCACGCAGCATTCCTAAGAACATTCGAAAGTATGAAGATTCTACGCAACACCATGCTACTGCGTGACTTCAACTATCCAAACATTGACTGGGAAAACTACTCAAGCTCAAACGCCATAGCCCAATGCTTCCTTGAGTTTATAAACTTAAATGCCCTTGAACAGCTGGTCACCACTCCCACAAGAGGTGACAACATACTGGACCTGGTCATCACCAACATGGGGAACCTATGTTCCACACCTGAGGTAAACTCATCATTAGTAAGATCAGATCACAAACTAATCACACTGGACATCCACATCCCAACCCCCCCCCCCCCAGTCAAGGAAATCAAGGTAAAAACTTCTCTAAAGCCAACTTCACACTCCTCAAGACCGAGGTGGGAAGTTTCAAAGCTCCCAATGAAATGGAAAATGATGACCCATTGGCAGAATGCTTTACAAGTGCATTCTATGAACACCTTCAAGAATGCATGGACTGAGCCATCCCAAGTAAAACCAAGACCAACTCCTCAAAAAAGAGGAAGCCAGTCTGGTGGACCCCAGCCATAAATAAACTTTACAACAGAAGGAGGAAACTCCTGCAAGATAGAACAAAATCCCAAAATAAGAAAGCATCTCTGATTAACATCAGTAAAAAACTGCGCTCCCTCATTAAATCATCCAAGGCCAACTTCGAAAGAAAAATAGCCAATGACTCTAAGGATAACCACAAGGCCTTCTTTAACTATATCAAGAGTCTAGGGGCAAACTCTCAGATATGCTCCGAGCTAGTGCATAATGGCCATAAATACACTGAACCAACCGGCATTGCCAACATCCTGGCTGACAAGTTCAGTGCAAACTTCACCCCTCCCTCTCCACCAAAGGGGCTAGCACCCATCCCAGAAGAATGTGGTGCTCCAGATATCTCAGACACACAAGTAAAGACAGCCCTTGCAAAGGCCAAAAACACAGCATCAATGGGACCAGATGCTATCCCAGGTTGGGTCTTACATGAGCTTCAAAATGAACTAACCCCCATCTCAAACCACTATTCAAACTCAGCCTCTTTGCAGGCTATGTACCCAAAGAATGGCGTACAGCAACAGTCGTACCACTTTACAAAGGTGGTGCCACAACTGACCCTGGGAACTATCACCCTATAAGCTTGACTAGTTTGGTCTACAAAGCCATGGAATGCATTATCATGGAGCTCATTAACAGGGACATTGGGAACCTCCAGACACTGGACCCCACCCAGTTCGGCTTTGTTAAAGGCAGATCTTGCCTCCTGAACTTGGTCGACTTCGAAACAGTCACCAAGGCCATAGATGAAGGGAAGGTGGTCCATACAGCATATCTGGACCTCGCTAAGGCGTTCAACACCATCCCACACTCAGAAATCCTAGACAAACTCACCAGCTTAAATATTAACCCCTATGTCACGAGATGGGTTGCCAATTGGCTCTCAGACAGAACCCACATGGTAAGAGTGGCAGGCACCATGTTTGACTCTAAACCAGTCACAAGCAGAGTCCCACAGGGCTCAGTCCTGGGACCCCTCCTGTTCGGTATATATTTCTCCGAAGTACAGGCAAAGGTGGAGGGACTGTGGCTAACCAAGTTCGCAGATGACTGTAAATTGGGTGCAATAATTGACTCTCCAGCTGACACAGACATCCTGCAAAAGGGTCTCACAGAGACAAACACCTGGTGTCAAAGTCACGGCCTCAAGCTAAATGCCAAAAAATGCATAGTAATCCCATTTGGGAAAAACAAAGTACCTACAAACTACCACATAGATGGGAATCCACTAAGTACAGAAGAAGTAATTAGGGACCTGTGTACCCAAGTAGATAGCATGCTCTCCTTTGATAACCACATAGCCAAAATGGTCAGGAAATCCTTCTATGTGGCACACCTGATCACAAAGAGTTTCTCATCCAGATCCAAGGAGGTGATTGTGCCCCTTTACTTCTCACTCATTAGGCCCATAATAGAGTACAATGCCCCATTTGGGATGTACCTCACTAGACACCTGCAACAACTAGAAAGACCACAGAAGTATCTCACTAAGAGGATTAAGGGCCTTAAACAATTACCCTATGAAGCATGACTAAAAAAGCTCCAGCTCTTCTCAGTCACTAACCATCTTCTCAGAGGTGACCTATGTCTGACCTATAGGGCCATGTCAAACCCTGAACTAATGGACATGCTTCACCTCAAAAAAACGAGATCCCTCAGAATCACTCATTCTAGCGACTTGAACCTATGTACAACAATAAACAGGACATGCTGGAGGGATAGATTCCTGTCCCTGTGACTCCCCTCACTCTGGAATAGAATCGCAATCCATATTCGACAGAGCTCCTCTCTGATCCTTTTCAAGAGAAATCTTGATGAGTGGATGGGTAATCGTAAATTCTACCCTGGGATCATTTCAGGAGCCCTGTTGACAGAGGCCCAGTTTACTAATCTAATGGGGAGGCGAAAGCCATCACTCTGTGGCTAGGCTTATAAATGCCCATGGGAAGATAGCCTAGTACTTACCTATGAACCTATGAACTGGCTACATTATTACTTGTTACCCATTGCAAGACTGACACTGGCTACATTATTACTTGTTTTCCATTGCTCCACTGACACTGTCTACGTTATTACTTGTTTCCCATTGCTCCACTGACACTGGCTATGTTATTACTAATTACCCATTGCAACACTGACACTGGCTACGTTATAAGTTATCAATTACATCATCACTTGTTACCCATTTAACCACTGACACTGGCTACATTATTACTTGTTACCATTGCACCACGGACACTGACAACATTATTACTTGTAATCCGTTGCACCACTGACAGTGGCCACATTATTACTTGTTACCATTGCACAACTGACAATGGCTATGTTATTAGTTGTTACCTACTGCACCACAGACACTGGCTACATTATTAGTTGTTACCCATTGCACCACTGACACTGACTACATTATTACTTGTTACCCATGCACCACTAACACTGGCTGTGTTATTACTTGTTACCTATTGCACCACTGACACTGACTACATTATTACTTGTCACCCATTGCAACACTGACTCTGGCTACATTATTACTTGTTACCCATTGCACAACTGACACTGGCTACATTATTAGTTGTCACCTATTGCACCACTGACACTGGCTATGTTATTACTTGTTATCCATTGCACCACTGACACTGGCTATGTTATTACTTGTTACCCATTGCAAGACTGACACTGGCTACATTAATACTTGTTACCCATTGCACCACTTGCACCACTGACACGAGCTACGTTATTACTTGTTACCTATTTCAGCACTGACACTGGCTATGTTATTACTTGTTACCCACTGCACCACTGTCACTGGCTATATTATTACTTGTTACCCACTGCACCACTAACACCGGCTGCATTATTACTTGTTGCCCATTGCACTACTGAAACTGGCTACATTATTACGTTACCCATTTCTCCACTGACACTGGCTATGTTATTTGTTGCCCATTGCATGCTGACACTGTTATTACTGGTTATCCATTGCACCACTGAAACTGACTACATTTTTACCAGTTGTTCCACTGACACTGGCTACATTATTAATTGTTACCCATTGATTTTCTTCGTGTTTCACTGTTGCAGTCATTACATTTGGGTAATATGCTGGCAGGTTGCCCTCAGTCGGCCTGAATTCCAAAGTCTTGGGTTCTGCGTCAATTGCTGTCTTCTCTTCCATGACGTCAGGTCATCAGAGGTATAAACCATGCAGCTGATGCCATTTTCTTTAGTCTTTCTTGCCGTGCGGTGCCCGCAGCAGAAGCATTTCGCAAGTGCCAGTCGGCCGACTACTGAAATATTTGAGTTTGAGTTTCAGAACCAAAGTCTTCACTACAGCTAAGTACCCCATTGGGGAAACTTTTTTCTTGCTTTTTACCGATGTCAGAAAAAGTTAATAATTGTATTACTTGTGGGAAGCAAATGCCTCATAAGGATTTCTATTTATACTGTATTCCTTGCCTAGGCCCTGATCACAATGTGCCTGGCTGTCAGTTTTGTTCTAGATTTAACCAACACACTATTAAGCGCTGATATATTTTTGCATCTAAGTGTTTTGGAAACAGATTTAACTACCCAGAGATGTCATCGGATAGCAATCTGACTACCGGAGTACATAAAAAATGCAAAGAAAAGGACAGAGAAAGGCAGTCGAGATCCAAAACTGATGAAGCTTCTCCTAAGCCAGTCGCCGGTTCGCCGGTACTCAGTGAGGTGCTTTCGCAGCCCCTGATACCCACTACCTTCGAGTCGCAGGCCTCTACCGACACCCATGTGGTGTCCGGCATGCCACAAGATACTCAAGGTATTGGACCGACGGATGTATCTCCCTCAGATGAGTCCGGAGCCGCTGAGCAGGCACCGGCTTCTGAGGGTGTATTCAGACCTCAACATTTATATATCAAACCGATGACAGCTGCAAAACCAAAGGTAAAGACAACTTCTAAAACTAAAAAACTGATGCCTGAGCCAAGTGCACAGGCCTCTATGCCTAAAAAACACATGATCAAAATGGCTAAAGACCTTATTACCTTGATCAGGGGTACCCATCCCCCTCCAGATAAGATGCCTAGGCAAGACACTGATTATGAATCTTCTGATCAGGTTTCTATTTCTTCTGATTCCTCTTCTGATCAGGAATTATCTATACCTCCCTATGAGGATTCTGATGCTGAGGAGTCTATTCCATCTGCATCTCCTCCAGAGGATTATTCATTTGGAGAAACCTTGCATACTTTGAGGGAGCATTTTCACTGGGAGAGTCAAGACTTCTCAGAATCAAAAAAGAGGCTCAGGGTTTTCCTCCTTCTCCCTCAGCACAAGCCTTTAGCCATTCCCCCTGTTTTAGACATTGTGGATGATGTGTTTTCGGAGTCAAGCTTGATCCCTGACTCCTTACCTCTGGCTCCCAGTAAGCCTGACAGATATTACAGGGTCCCTGACTCGCATACATTTTTATTTAGAAACCCTGCTGCTGACCCTAAAACTATTTCACAGGGTCCAAAGGGAGTTAAGGCCTCAACAGCAAAAAACCTACCCCCCTCTGACAGAGCTTCAAGGGCACTAGACAGATGGGGAAAAAAGGTTTATACATCTGCAACCTTGGCAGTCAGGGCCTTAAACTGTCAATTTCACATGCTTAAGCACCAACAACATGTTATGGAATTGCTGAAACAGAAAATGATGTTGATTTCAGAATGTGCAGAAAATAAAGAATTGCAGGAATTAATGCATGCAGCTGAACAAGTTGGAAAGCATACTTTGCAATGTGGTTTTGATTCCTTAGAGGCCTCCTGCAGGGCCACAGTAACTGGATCTGTGATTAGGAGGCATGCCTGGTTAAAGGAACAAAATTTGCCTGATCATGTTAAAGCTAAATTGCTAGATGCACCTTTACAGCATGATTCTTTGTTTGGTATTAAGGCAGAGGAGGTTTTAAAGAAAATGGAAGACAAAGCTAAGTCTATGCAAACTGTTAAAGACTTCTTACAAGTGTAGCCATCAAGATTCAGTAGACACTGGCCTACAAAAAATTGGTCCTTTCCTGTGTCAGACAGAGCTCAAAGGGGCAAATCCAGGCACCCAAAGGGTTCCAGATACCAGGCGCAAGATTCAGACAGGTCAAAGCAATGGGGCACATCTCCCTCCAAATCAGGGGGAGATAAAGCACAAACCTACAGAAAACAGTCCCAATGACTTCCCTCTGCCTACACCAAGCACTTATCTTTTGACAGCACCCTTAGGGGGAAAAGTAGCACTTTTTGCTCAAAATAGGCAGTTAATAACCCAGGACATGTTGGTGCTAAACATAGTATCACAGGAGATTCCATTTCAACACTCTGACAATGGCAAACGGTTGGCTAGATCTTCCCAAAAATCAATGGGCAGAGGCACAGAAACAGGTTACGTCCCTCATGGATATAGGGGCCATTCAATCAGTACCAGAACAGGAAAAAGGACAAGGTTTTTACTCAAGACTGTTCTTGGTACCCAGAAATGACAAGACCTGGTGGCCAATACTACTGATAAAGACGGACAACACCACAGTCGTGGTTTATAAACAAGCAAGGGGGCACACACTCATACCCCCTTTGCAGATTAGTCATGGCACTGTGGGACACAGCTTTGACCTACCAAATACATCTTCAAACTCAATTCCTGCCAGGAAAACAAAACACTCTGGCAGACGATTTAAGCAGAAACCTTATGGATCCTCACGAGTGGAAACTAAATCCACAAGTCTTCAGCATGATAACTGAGAAATGGGGGTAGCCCAGACATAGATCTATTTGCCTCTCCTCAAAATTATCAACTGAAAAGATTCTGCACGAGGATTTATCACAGACAAGCATGGAAAGTGGACGCCCTATCCTTCAGTTGGAAAAACCTATCACTTTACGCCTTTCCTCCTCTGCCTCTTCTACCCAAGGTCCTCCTAAAAGTCAGACAAGAGAAGCCAAAGATGATATTAATTGCCCTGGACTGGCCCCACCAATACTGGTACCCAATCCTAAGGAACATGTCTCAATACCCAGCTTGGACCTTGCCTCAAACACCACAACTACTGTCCCAGCAAAACTATCAGATCCTTAACAATCAACTACAGACTCTAAACCTGGCAGCATGGCTAATCAGGTAATCATACAAACAACACCTCTCAGTAAAGCTGTGATGAATGTCATTTTGGAAGCCAGAAGGCCTGGTACTAGAAAATCTTATGCTGACAAATGGAAGAGATTCTGTGCTTGGAATCAAGCACAAGGAACTGATACAACAGAACAAAATATTCCTCCGATATTACAATACTTAACTGAGATGCTTGACAAAGGCCTATCTTTCTCATCAGTCAAAATGCATGCCTCTGCCATTTTGGCTCATTACAACACAGAGCCACCAATCTTTTCTCATCCTTTGCTAAAGCAGAGGAGCCAAAAATTTAAGGCCCCCTAGAAGATCACCATCACCTGCATGGGACCTCAATTATGTGTTGGAAAAACTCACCCTGCCTCCATTTGAACCAGCTGCTACTGCTGATATAAAGTTCTTATCATGGAAAACAGCTCTGTTACTAGCAATTACTTCAGCAAGAAGAGTTTCAGAGCTACAGGGCCTCATGGCTGTAGAGCCTTTTATCATATTTTACCTGGACAGGGTGTCTCTGAGGACAAATCCTACTTTTATGCCTAAGGTGGTTTCCAATGTGGCTCTTAACCAAACAATTCATCTGCCAACTTTTTATCCAAATCCACAGAACAAAGGGGAGAGAATTCTGCATTCCTTGGACGTTCACAGACAGTTAAGATTCTACTTGAGCAGGACTAAAGCTCTAAGAAAAACTGAGCAATTACTAGTGTCA
This sequence comes from Protopterus annectens, assembly GCF_019279795.1. Lineage (NCBI taxonomy): Eukaryota > Metazoa > Chordata > Ceratodontiformes > Protopteridae > Protopterus > Protopterus annectens. The sequence continues at coordinate 333,250,583 of NC_056744.1, read as the reverse complement.
TATGCTGCAGGATCAGAAGGAAAGGCTATTTCAAACCAGACAATTTTAAAGTCGATAAGCCACTGCATCCATTTCAGCTACTTACGCCATGGTAAACCTGTGCCCAAGGGCATTAGGTTTCATTCCACCAGAGCTGCAGCTACTTCAGCAGCCTTTCTCAGAGGAATACCAACCAAAGACATTCTAGAAGCTGCTACTTGGAGTTCTGTTCACACCTTTACAAAGCATTACCATTTGCCTCTCTACTCTAAGTCCTGGGCAGGCTTTGCCATTGCAGTGCTGCAGGGCCTTATAGCCGCACCTAATGCTGTTTAGCTCCAGCCTCCAAGCCATAGTTTTGGGATTCTACCCAAATGTAATGACTGCAACAGTGAAACATGAAGAACATAATACAGTTGTGTACACTTACCATAAATGTAGATGTTCGAGTGTATTCACTGTTGCAGTCCAGGTTACCCTCCTGCCATCCCCCTGTCATTCTGAAGTTTATCTTTCCTTCACTATCTTCTACAACCTATGTGGTGTATTTGCTTGTAGATGAAGGTAAAGTTTATATTGATGCATGCATTTATATATATAAAATATTGCTACCTTTTTGGGGGCACCTGACATTGGAGGCAAGAAAAACTAAAGAAAATAGCGTCGGCTGCATGTTTTATACCCCTGACGACCTGACGTCATGGAAGAGAAGACAGCAACCGACACAGGACCCAAGACTTTGGAATTCAGGCAGACTGAGGGCAACCTGCCAACAGATTACCCAAATGTAATGACTGCAACAGTGAATACACTTGAACATCTACATTTATGGTAAGTGTACACAACTGTACTTTCCACTGACACTGGCTACATTATTAATTGTTACCCATTGTACCACTGACACTGGCTACGTTATTGTTTCCCATTGTAACACTGACACTGGCTACATTATTACATGCTACTCATTGCACCACTTACACTGGCTACATAATTGCTTGTTACCCATTGTACCACTGACACTGGCTACATTATTACTTCTTACCCATTGCACCACTGACATGGACTACATTATTACTTGTTCCCCATTGCACCAATGACACTGAGTACGTTATTACTTGTTACTCATTGCACCACTGACTACATTATTACTTGCTAGCTTTTGCACCACTGACACTGGCTACATTATTAGTTGTTACATATTGCACCACTGACACTGACTATATTATTACTTGTTACCCATTGCACCACTAACACGGGCTATGTTATTACTTGTTACTCATTGCACCACTGACACTGAGTACATTATTACTTGTTACCCATTGCACCACTAACACTGGTTAAGTTATTACTTGTCACCCATTGCACCACTAATGCTGGCTACGTTATTACTTGTTACCCATTGCACCACTGACACTATGTTATTACTCATTGCAAGACTGACACTGGCTATGTTATTAGTTGTTTCCCATCACACCACTGGCACTGGCTACATTATCAGTTGTTACCTATTGCACCACTGACACTAGCTATCTTATTACTTGTTATCCAGTGCACCACTGACTACATTATTACTTGCTACCAATTACACCACTGACACTGGCTATGGTACTACTTGTTATCTATTACATCATAGACACTGGCTACATTATTACTTGTTACCCATTGCACCACTGAAACTGGCTATGTTATTACTTGTTACCCATTGCATTACTGACCCTGACCACATTATTACTTGCTGTCCATTGCACCACTGACACTGGCTACATTATTACCTTGTCACCCATTGCACCACAGACACTGCCTATGTTATTATTTGTTACCCATTGCACCACTGACACTGGCTACATTTTTACTTGTTAGCCATTGCATCCCTGTCACTGGCTACATTATTACTTGTCAACCATTTCTCCACTGACACTAAGTACATTATTACTTGTTACCCATTGCAAGATAGACACTGGCTACATTAGTTATCTATTGGTCCACCAACACTGAGTATGTTATTACTTGCTGCCCAATGCACCACTGAGGCTGAGTATGTTATTACTTGTTATGCATTGCAAGACTGACACTGGCTACATTATTAGTTATCTATTGGAAGATTGACACAGGCTATCTCATTACTTGTTACCCATTGCACCACTAACTCTGGCTAAGTTGTTACTTGTTATCAACTCCACCACTGATACTGGCTATATTATTAGTTGTTACCTGTTGCACCACTGATACTGGCTATGTTATTACTTGTTATCCATTGCACCACTGACACTGGCTACATTATTACTTGTTACCCATTGGACCACTGACACTGGCTACCTTAATATTTGTTACACATTGCACTACTGACACTGGCTGTGTTATTACTTGTTACCCATTGCAAGACTGACACTGGCTACCTTATTACTTGTTACCCATTGCATGATTGACACTGGCTACTTTATTACTTGTTACCCATTGCACGATTGACACTGGCTACGTTATTACTTGTTACCCATTTCACCACTGACTACGTTATTACTTGTTCCTCATTGTACCACTGACATTGACTATGTTATTACTTGTTACCCACTGCATCACTGACAGTGGCTACAGTTTTACTTGTTACCCATTGCACATCTAACATTGGCTACATTATTACTTGTTAACCATTGCACCACTGCCTATATTATTAGTTGTTGACCATTGCACCACTGACACTGGCAATTTTATCAGTTGTTTCACATTGCGCTACTGATACTGGCTACATTATTAGTTGTTACATATTGCACCACTGACACTGGCTATGTTATTACTGGTGAGCCATTGCACCACTGACACTGGCTACATTATTACTTGTTACCCATTGCACCACTGACACTGACTACATTATTAGTGGTTACCTATTGCACTACTGACACTGGTTACATTATTACTTGTTACCCATTGCACCACTGACACTGGTTATGTTATTACGTGTTACCTATTGCAAGACTGACACTGTCTACATTATTACTTGTTACCCATTGCACCACTGACACTAGCTATGTTATTACTTGTTACCCATTTCACAGCTGACACTGGCTACATTATTACTTGTTACCCATTGCACCACTAACACTAGCTACGTTATTACTTGTTACCCATTTTACTGCTGACACTGGCTACATTATTACTTGTAACCCATTGCACATCTAACACTGGCTACATTATTACTTGTTAACCATTGCACCACTGCCTATATTATTAGTTGTTGATCATTGCACCACTGTCACTGGCTACATTATTAGTTATCTATTGTACCACTGACACTGGCTGCATTATTACTTGTTACCCATTGCACCACTGACACTGAGTATGTTATTACTTATTAGAAGACCGACACTGGCTACATTATTGCTTATCCATTGCACCACTGACACTGGCTACATTATTCCCTTTTATCCATTGCACCACTGACACTGGCTTCATTGTTACTTGTTATCCATTGCAACACTGATACTGGCTACATTATAAGTAGTTACCTATTGCACAACTGATACTGGCTATGTTATTACTTGTTATCCATTGCACCACTGACACTGGCTACATTATTACTTGTCACCCATTACACATTGACACTGGTTATGTTATTACTTACTCATTTCACTATTGACACTGGCTATGTTATTACTTGTTAGTCATTGCAACACTGACAGTTACTACGTTATTATTTGTTACCCATTGCACCACTGACACAAGCTGCATTATTGCTTATCCATTGCACCACTGACACTGGCTATGTTATTAGTTGTTTCCCATTCCACCACTGACACTGGCTACATTATTAGTTGTTATCTATTGCACCACTGACACAGGCTATGTTATTACTGGTTATCCATTACACCACTGACACTGGCTACATTATTACTTGTTACCCATTGCATTACTGAAACTGGCTACATTATTACTTATCCATTGCATTACTGACACTGGCTACATTATTACTTGTTATCCATTGCATTACTGACACTGGCTACCTTATTACTTATTACCCATTACACCACTGCCATTGGCTACATTATTAGATATATATTGCAAGATTGAGACAGGCTATCTCATTACTTGTTACCCATTGCACCACTGACACTGGCTACGTTGTTACTTGTTATCAACTCCACCACTGATACTGGCTATATTATTAGTTGTTACCTATTGCACCACTGATACTGGCTATGTTATTACTTGTTATCCATTGCACCACTGACACTGGCTGCATTATTACTTGTTACCCATTGCACCACTGACACTGGCTACCTTAATACTTGTTACACATTGCACCACTGACACTGGCTATGTTATTACTTTTTACCCACTATACCACTGACACTGGCTATGTTATTACTTGTTACCCATTGCAAGACTGACACTGGCTACCTTATTACTTGTTACCCATTGCACGATTTACACTGGCTACATTATTACTTGTTACCCATTTCACCACTGACTACGTTATTACCTGTTACCCATTTCACCACTGACAGTGGCTACGTTATTACTTGTTCCTCATTGTACCACTGACATTGACTATGTTATTACTTGTTACCCACTGCATCACTGACACTGGCTACAGTTTTACTTGTTACACATTGCACCACTGACACTAGCTACATTATTGCTTCTATCCATTGCACCACTGACACTGGCTATTTTATCAGTTGTTTCCCATTGCACTATTGACACTGGCTACATTATTAGTTGTTACATATTGCACTACTGACACTGGCTATGTTATTACTGGTGATCCATTGCACCACTGACACTGGCTACATTATTACTCATTACCCATTGCACCACTGACACTGACTACATTATTAGCAGTTACCTATTGCACTACTGACACTGGTTACATTACTACTTGTTACCCATTGCACCACTGACACTGGTTATGTTATTACTTGTTACCTATTGCAAGACTGTGACTGTCTACATTATTACTTGTGACCCACTATACCACTGACACTGGCTTTGTTATTACTTCTTACTCATTGCACAACTGACACTGGCTACATTATTGCTTGTTACCACCACTGACACTTCCTACATTATTACTTGTTATCCATTGCACTACTGACACTGCCTACATTATTACTTGTTATCCATTGTACCACTGACACTTGCTACATTACTACTTGTTACTCATTTCACTATTGACACTGGCTATGTTATTACTTGTTACTCATTGCAACACTGACAGTGACTACATTATTACTTGTTACCCATTGCAACAATGACAGTGACTAGGTTATTACTTGTTACCCATTGCATCACTAACACTGGCTATATTATTACTTGTTACCCATTGCACCACTGACACAATCTACATTATTGCTTGTTATCCATTGCACCACTGACACTGGCTACATTATTAGTTGTAACCTATCGCACCACTGACACTTGCTACATTATTACTTGTTACCCATTGCATTACTGACACTGGCTACATTATTACTTGTTACCCATTGCATTACTGACACTGGGTACATTATTACTTGTTACCCATTGCACCACTGACTACATTATTACTTTATATCTATTGCACCACCAGTACTGGCTACATTATTAGTTGTTACCTATTGCACCACTGACACTGGCTACATTATTAGTTGTTACCTATTGCACCACTGACACTGGCTACATTATTACTTGTTATCAACTGCACCACTGACACTGGCTACATTATTACTTGTTACCAACTGCACCACTGACACTGCCTGTGTTATTACTTGCTATCCATTGCACCACTTACACTGGTTATGTTATTACTTGTTACCCATTTCACCATTGACTATGTTATTACTTGTTACTCATTGTACCACTGACAGTGACTATGTTATTACTTGTTACCCATTGCATCACTGACTACATTATTCCTTGTTACCCATTGCACAACTGACACTAGCTACATTATTGCTTGTTATCCATTGCACCACTGACACTAGCTACATTATTGCTTGTTATCCGTTGCACCACTGACACTAGCTACATTATTGCTTGTTATCCATTGCACCACTGACACTAGCTACATTATTGCTTGTTATCCATTGCACCACTGCCACTAGCTACATTATTGCTTGTTATCCATTGCACCACTGACACTGGCTACATTATTGCTTATTATCCATTCCACCACTGACACTGGCTACATTATTGCTTGTTATCCATTGCACCACTGACACTGGCTACATTATTGCGTGTTATCCATTGCACCACTGACACTGGCTACATTATTGCTTGTTATCCATTGCACCACTGACACTGGCTACATTATTGCTTGTTATCCATTGCACCACTGACACTGGCTATGTTATCAGTTGTTTCCCATTGCACGTTTGACACTGGCTACATTATTAGTTGTTACCTATTGCACCACTGCCACTGGCTATATTATTACTGGTTATCCATTGTACCACTGACACTGGCTACTTTATTACTTGTTACCCATTGCATCACTGACACTGGCTACCTTATTACTTGTTACCCATTGCATCACTGACACTGACTACGTTATTACTTCTGACCTATTATACCACCGACACTGGCTACCTTATTACTTGTTACCCATTACAGCACTGACACTGGCTATGTTATTACTTGTTATCCATTGAACCAGTGACACTAGCTACATTATTACTTGTTACCCATTTCACCGCTGATACTGGCTACATTATTACTTGTTACCCATTGCACATCTGACACTGGCCACATTATTACTTGATGTTCTTCGTGTTTCACTGTTGCAGTCATTACATTTGGGTTATCTGCTTGCAGGTAGCCCTCAGTTGGCCTGATTAACAAAGTCTTGGGTGCTGCGTTGGTTGCTGTCTCTTCTTTCATGATGTCAGGTCGTCAGGGGTATAAAACATGAAGCCAACGTCATTACATCAGTCTTTCTTGCCGTGCAGTGCCCGAAGCAGAAGCATTTCACAAGTGCTGGTCGGCCGACTCCTGAAATTTTCGTTTTTCAGTTTCAGAACCGAAGTCTTCAACTAAAAGCCAAGTACTCCATTGGGGAAACGTTTTCTTGCTCTAAACCGATGTCAGTAAAAGTAAATTATTGCATTTCTTGTGGAAAGCAAATACCTCAGAAAGATTTTTATTCGTACTGTATTCCTTGCTTATTTAAACCACAAACTATCCGTCGTTGGTATATTTGTGCTTCTAAATTTTTTGGTGCTCGGTTCAATTATCCTATGTCTTCGGTAAGCCATCTGACTACAGACATTCTGAAAAAACACAAAAATAAAGACAGAGACAGACCGCCCAGTTCACCGGTACTCAGTGAAGCACTTTCGCAGCACCTGATACCCGCTACTTTAGATTCACAGGCCTCTACTGAGACCCATTCAGAGTCCAGTATGCCACGAGATGCTTCAACTGTGGAACCTGCGGATGTCTCTACCTTAGATGGGTCCAGAGCTGCTGTGCAGGCACCGGTTTCTGAGGGTGTATTCAGGCCTACTGACTTGCATATTAAATCGGCACCATCTTCTTCTTCAAGGCCTAAAACCCGATCCATGCCTAGAAAACTGATGCCCAGACCACATGATCAGGCCTCTATGCCTAAAGAACAAATGATAAGAATGACTGAAGACCTTTTTACTTTAATCAGGGGAAGCCAACCTTCCCCCTCCAAGAGACCTAGGACTGAGTTTGCTTATGATAAAACTGACCAGGATTCTGAAATTTCTGTTTCTTCTGATGACCAGGATTTACCCTTATCTACCTATGAAGATTTTGATGCTGAGGACTCTATTCCCTCTGCTTCCCCCCCAGAGGATTTCTCTTTTGGTGACACCTTACATACTCTCAGGGAGCTTTTCCATTGGGAATGTCAGGATTTCTCTGATTCTAAAAAGAGGCTTAGGGATTTCTTACTCCTGCCCCAGCACAGGCCTTTAGCTATATCTCCTGTACTGGACATTGTTGATGATGCCTTTTCGGAATCTAGCATGGCCCCTGACTCATTACCTCCTGCTTCCAGAAAACCTGATAGATATTACAGGGTTCCTGACTCTCACAAGTTCCTTTTCTAAAATTGTACTGAGGATCCTGAAACCATTTCACAGGGACCCAAGGGCATTAAAGCTACTACTGCCAAAAATCCTACCCCCTCTGATAGAGACTCCAGGGCGCTGGATAGATGGGGTACACTTCTGCAACTTTGGCCAGTAGGGCCTTGAATTGTCAGTTTCATATGTATCAGCTGCATATTATTGGATTGCTTAAACAGAAAATGATGTTGATTCCTGATTGTGCTGAAAATAAGGATTTACAGGTTTTTATGCATTGTGCTGAACAAGTTGGTAAACGTACATTGCAATGTGGTTTTGATTCACTAGAGACATCTTGCAGGGCTGCGGTCACTGGGTCTGTACTTAGAAGGCAGGCTTGGCTTAAGGAGCAATCCTTGCCAGATGATGTTAAAGCGAAATTACTGGATGCTCCCTTTAATCAGGGCCACCTGTTTGGCAACAAGGCAGAAGAAGTTCTTAAAAATGGAGGAAAAAGCTAAATCTATTCAAACTCTAAAATACTTCTTACAAGCACAACCTCCAAGATTTAGTAGGCATTGGCCTTCTAAGAGTTGGTCCTTTCCTGCCTCTTCCAGACCTCCTCAGTCCAAACCCAGATCCAGCAGAGCACCCAGGCTTCAGTCCCAGGGGACACACAGGACTAACAGTGGGGGGCCTCCACTTCCAAATTTGGGAGTAATAAAACTCCCCCCTATGGTAAACTGTCTCAATGACTTATTTTTAAAACCTCCAAGCACTTCTCAACTGACTGCCCCTTTGGGGAAAAGATGGCACTTCATGCAAAGAACTGGTGACTCATTACCCAGGACAAATGGGTTTTAAATGTAATGTCCCGAGGATGCAGATTTCACTTCCACATGTCACCAACTCCAAGCGGTTGGCTGGATCTACCTCCAAAGCAGTGGGCAGAGGCCCAAAAGCAAGTACTCTCTCTCTTAAGCATAGAGGCTATTCAATTGGTACCAGAAGAGAAAAAGGGACAAGGTTTCTACTCAAGATTTTTCCTGGTACCCAGAAAAGACAATTCATGGTGTCCTATGCTGGACCTGTCTACTCTAAACACCTTTTTGGTGATTCCAAAATTCAGGATGCTGACTCTTCACCGGTTGCTTCCTATGCTAAGCAAAGATACCTGGTTGGCAACAGTAAATTTAAAGGAAGCATACCTGCACATCCCAATCGGGGAATCCTACAGAAGATACCTACACTTCAAAGCAGGCTACACGCACTATCAGTTCTCTGCACTGCCCTTTGGCTTATCTACTGCACCCAGGGTATTCACAAAATGTCTAGCTCCAGTCATTGCATTTTTCAGACAAAGAAATTTTCAAATATACCAATACCTGGACGATTGTCGAATTCAGGCATTAAACCAGGACATACTTTTGAATCATCTGGCTTTTGTACAGAGGGTGCTAACTTGCCTGGGTACACCATAAATGAAAAGAAATCACACCTGGTACCCTGTCAACAAATTATATTCCTGAGAGCATGCTTGAATACAACTTCCCAGATGGCTTTCCTCATGCCAGAGAAGCAAATTCACTTGACGACCTACTTCAAACAAGTGGTCACAAAAACCCTGCTATCTGCAAGGCAAATACTACAAGCCTTGGGGTTCATGGCCTTCTGCATTCTTCTAATTCCATATGCAAGACTGCATATGAGGAAAATACAATGGCATCTAAAAAGCCTATGGTGTCAACATTCTTAGGATCTAGAAGCAATGATTCCTGTCATTACTTGTCTACCCCTAGAGTTCCTTTGGTAGGCAGAGGCCTGCCACCAAAGCAAGGGACTACCATTCACACTACCCACTGCCACCTAAAACCCTAACAACAGATGCATCAGACTATGCATGAAGAGGGGGCACACCTGGCAGGGAAGTGCATTCAGGGCAAATGGAACCCAATTCAAATGCACCTTCACATCGATCATAAAGAAATATTAGCTGTACAGGATGCTCTGACAGCCTTCAAGGACCACATTCTTCCAGGACAATTAATGGTAAAGATGGACAACACCACTGTTATGTGGTACATAAACAAGCAGGGGGTACACATCCTTACTCCCTCTGCAGACTAGCCATGGCATTGTGGAACACAGCCTTGAGCTACCAAGTACATCTACAAGCTCAATTCCTGCCAGGAAAACTAAATACACTGGCAGATGGACTAAGCAGAACCCTCATGGACCCACACAAGTGGAAACTGGAACCAAGGATTTTTAACATGTTGACAAGAAAATGGGGGAGCCCAGATATAGACCTGTTTGCCTCCCCCCAGAACTATCAATTGGAAATATTTTGTGCAAGGACTCCCCACAGACAAGCTTGGAAAGTGGATGCTATGTCCTTCAGCTGGAAAAAACAGTTTATGCCTTTCCTCCTCTGCCTCTGCTCTCCAAAGTACTACTAAAGATCAAACAAGACAAACCAAATATGATTTTGATTGCACCAGCCTGGCCACACCAACACTGGTACCCCCTCCTGCGCAGTGTGTCACTGTTGGCCCCATGGCACCTGCCTCAGACTCCTACCCTGCTGTCTCAGCAGGTGAACCAGATTCTGCACCCTCAGCTTCAAACACTGAACCTAGCAGCCTGGCTAATTACCTAAGCTCTCCTTTACCATCCCTCAGTAAACCCGTGATGGATGTAATTTTAGAGGCAAGGAGGCCTAGTACTAGAAAATCATATGCTGAAAAATGGAAAAGGTTCTGTGCCTGGAACCAGTCTCAAGGGATGAGCACAGCAGTGCCCAGTTTACCTCAGATTTTACAATACTTAACTGAGATGCTTTACAAGGGCCTGTTTCAGCTCATTATAACACATAACCTCCCCTCTTCTCTCTCCCACTGCTCAAGCAGTTCCTCAGAGGGGCAAAAAATTTAAGACCACCCAGGAGAGCTCCAACTCCAGCCTGGGACCTTAAATTTATATTGGAGAAACTCACCCTTCCTCCTTTCTAGCCAGTTGTTACTGCAGATTTAAAATTCCTTTCTTGGAAAACAGCTTCCATTTTAGCCATCACTTCAGCAAGAAGGGTATCTGAATTACAGGCCCTTATGGCAGTGGAACCTTTCATCATCTTTCATGTGGACAGGCTGTCCCTCAGGACCAATTCCTCTTTCATGCCAAAGGTGGTATCCAGTGTGGCCTTTAATCAGTCCATTAATTCACCTACCTTCTTTCCTAATCCACAGAACAAAGCAGAATGGATACTGTACTCCTAGATGTGCACAGACAACTTCTACTTGAAGAGGTCTAAACCTCAAAGGAAATCTGAACAACTGCTGGTGGCACTTGCTGCAGGGACAGAGGGGAAGGCTATTTCAAAGCGAACCATCTCCAAATGGATAGGCCATTGCATTCACTTCTGCTATAAGCTTCATGGAAAACCTTTCCCACAGGGGATCAGATCCCACTCAACCAGGGCTGCATCTACCTCTACAGCCTTTTTCAGAGGCGTATCTACCAGGGACATCCTAGAAGCTGCTACCTGGAGTTCTGTACATACTTTCACCAAGCATTACCATTTGCCAATTTTCTCTAAATCCAGAACTGGCTGTGCCACTGCAGTTTTGCAGGGCCTTATAGCTGGTCCTAATGCTATCTAAATTCCTCTTCCCATCCTTAGCTTTGGGAATATACCCAAATGTAATGACTGCAACAGTGAAACATGAAGAACATAGTACAGTTGTGTACACTTACCATAAATGTAGATGTTTGAGTGTATTCACTGTTGCAGTCCTGGTTACCCTCCCTCCAGCCCCCTGACTTCGTTTGGCTATACCTCTTCCCTCCTTTTCAATGCTTAAAAGCTTTTTGGTATATTTGCTTTTTTGTTTGAGGCATAACCTTGTATTTTCATAGATGTAATTGCTTCCCATTAGGGGGGCACCTGACATCTGGGGCAAGATAAACTGATGTAATGACGTCGGCTGCATGTTTTATACCCCTGATGACCTGACGTCATGGAATAAGAGACAGCAACCGATGCAGGATCCAAGACTTTGTTAATCAGGCCGACTGAGGGTTACCTGCAAGCAGGTAACCCAAATGTAATGACTGCAACAGTGAATACACTTGAACATCTACATTTATGGTAAGTGTACACAACTGTACTTTATCCATTGCACCACTGACACTGGCTATGTTATTACTTGTCTCCCATTGCAAGACTGACACTGAGTACATTATTACTTGTTACCCATTGCACCACTGACACTGGCTACGTTATTACTTGTTAACCATTGCACCGGTTATATTATTACTTGTTAACCATTGCACCACTGACACTGGTTATGTTATTACTTGTTACCCTTTGCACCACTGACACTGGCTACATTATTAGTTATCTATTGCACCACTAACACTGACTGCATTATTACTTTTTACCCATTGCACCACTGACACTGAGTATGTTATTACTTGTTACGCATTGCAACACTGACACTGACACTGGCTAGATTATTACTTGTTACCCTTTGCACCACTGACACTGGCTACATTATTACTTTTTATCCATTGCACCACTGACACTGGCTTCATTGTTACCTGTTATCCATTGCAACACTGACACTGGCTACATTATTAGTTTTTACCTATTGCACCACTGATACTGGCTATGTTACTACTTGTTATCCATTGCACCATTGACACTGGCTGCATTATTACTTGTTACCCATTGCCCCACTGACACTGGCTACGTTATTACTTGTTACCCATTGCACCATTGACACTGGTTATGTTACTTGTTACCCACTATACCACTGACACTGGCTATGTTATTACTTGTTACCCATTGCACGACTGACACTGGCTACATTATTACTCATTACCCATTGCACCACTGACACTGCCTACGTTATTACTTGCTACCAATTGCACCACTAACACTGTCTTCATTATTACTTGTTATCCATTACATCACAGACACTAGCTATGTTATTACTTGTTACCCATTGCACTACTGACACTGACCACATTATTACTTGTTATCCATTGCACCACTGGCACTGGCTACATTATTACTTGTTACCCATTGCACAACTGACACTGGCTACATTATTACTTGTTACCCATTGCACCACTGACACTGGCTACGTTATTACTTGTTATCCATTACACCACTGACACTGGTGATGTTATTACTTGCTACCCATTGCACTACTGACACTGACCACATTATTACTTGTTACCCATTGCACTACTGACACTGACCACATTACTTGTTATCCATTGCACCACTGACACTGGCTACATTATTACTTGTCATTTCACCACAAACCAGAACAAATAAATAAAATACGACCAGCTACAGATTCCTCAGTAGATTTATTGCTCAATACAAACTAGATCTCTCTCTAGATTTATTGCTCAATACAAAATAGATCTCTCTCTGACGTCTCGGCTGAAAAAGCCTTCAAGGAGTAAAGGAACATCTTAAAAGAGCTTGCCTAAATACTAAAAATTATAACAATAAAACAATTAAACAATTAAATCAACAATCTCCAAATTAACTCTTCATTCAACCCATGTGGGTATAAAGTATCAAACGTGAGAATATATACTGCTTCCGTAAACAGAAGCAGTTTTTTAAGATTACTCATATATAATGACACATTTATTTTTTTCTAAAATAGTGCCTTGTAGCCCTTCATTATTACTATTGTGAAGCTGTTGAAAATGTGTTGCAATAGAACTTTCCAATTTCTGATTATAAATATCCCTTGCATGCTCCAGTAGTCTAAATTTAAATGCCCTCTTTGTTTCCCCAATATAAAAAATAAATTACAGGGGTATTTAAGAGCATACACCACGCCTACAGTATCACAAGAAAAATTGTTCCAAGTTTGAAATGAAATATTATTAATACTAGAAAAACTTTGAACTATAAATTTACAAACTTTACATTTGTTACAAGAGGTAGTCCCTGTAGAATATAAACTATGTGGTACATTAATAGATGGCAAACAAAATCTACCCTTAAGTAAGAAATTATGAATATTTCTCCCCTGTCTATATGAAACGCCAAGATTGGCATTCAACCTGGAAGAGACATTTTTAAAGAGCACAAGCATTTCCAATGATATTTTACCTGCTCTATAACTATATTACTGAAACATCCAAAAGTTGTCACAAAACAAATCATGTCCTTATCATTTCTATTCCCAGATTTAAAAGGGGCTACAAAATATCTATCATTAGGTTCATAGGTTCATACTAGGCTATCTGCCCTAGGGCATTTATAAGCCTAGACAGAGTAAGTTTGGCATTCGCCACCCATTTTAAATTAATTTTGCTATGCCTTTTTTCGAGGTTAGTATACTGTGCCTCTGCCTAACAGTGACACAGAAGTGATACCCGGGGTAAACCTACGATCTCCCATCCACTCATCAAGATTCCTCTTGAAGAGGGTCAATGAGGGACGCTGCCTAACCTGGACTGGGATTTTATTCCAGAGTGAAGGGAACCTCTGGGTTATGAATCTGTCCCTCCAGCATGTCCTATTTATTTCAGTGCTGAGGTTCAAGTCTCTCGAGTGGGTAGCTCAATGGGATTTGGATTTTCTGAGGTGCAGCATGTCCATTAATTCCGGGTTGGACATGGCTTTATACGTCAGGCACAGATCACCTCTGAGCAGGTGGTATGCCACTGAGTAGAGCTGGAGTTTCTTTAACCGGGCAGCATATGGCATCTGTTTGAGCCCTTTGATCCTCTTGGTGAGGTACTTTTGGGGTCTTTCCAGTTGCTGCAGGTGTCTGGTAAGGTACATCCCAAAAGGGGCATTGTACTCAATTATGGGCCTGATGAGGGATGAGTAAAGAGGCACACTGACCTCCCCTGATCTAGATGTGAATCCCTTCATGATCAGGTGGGCTATATAAAATGTTTTTCTAACCACTTTGGCCACGTGGTTGTCAAATGAGAGATTTCTATCAACTTGGGTCCCCAGGTCCATAATTACTTCTTCCGTACTTAATGGATTACCACCTATGTGGTAATTTGTGGGCACTTTGTTTTTGCCAAAGGGGATGACTATACACTTTTTGGTGTTTAGCTTGAGGCCATGGCTCTGGCACCAGTTGTCTGTTTCTATGAGGCCCTTTTGGAGGATGCTTGTGTCAGCTGGAGAGTCGATTATAGTGCCCAGTTTGCAGTCTGCGAACTTGGTCAGCCACAGTCCTTCCGTGTTGGCCTGTACCTCCGAGAAATATATACAGAACAGGAGAAGTCCCAGGACTGAGCCTTGTGGGACGCCACTTGTAACTGGTTTGGAGTATGACATGGCTCCAGCAATTCTAACCATGTAGATTCTGTCCTTGAGCCAGTTTGCAACCCATCTAGTGACATAGGGGTTTATATTTAAGCTGGTGAGCTTATCTATAATGCCCGAGTGGGGTATTGTATCGAAGGCTTTTGCGAGGTCCAGGTAGGCTGTGTGGACCACCTTCCCTCACAATGGCCTTGGTGACTGTTTCAAAGAAATCTACCAGGTTTAAGAGGCAGGATCTGCCCTTAACAAAGCAGAACTGGGTAGGATCCAGTGTCTGTAGGTCCCCAATATCTTTTTATATGAGGTCCATGATGATCATTTCCATAGCTTTGCAGACCAAGCTAGTTAGGCTTATGGGGCGATAGTTTCCAGGATCCGTTGAGGCACCACCTTTGTGGAGAGGGACCACTGTTGCTGTACGCCACTCTTTGGGTAGATATCCTGTGGTAAGGCTGAGATTGAACAGTAGTTTTATGTTTGGGTTTAGCTCTTTTTGAAGTTCATGTAGGATGCAGCCCGGGACACCGTCTGGTCCCATTTATGCTGTGTTTTTTGCTTTGGAGAGGGCGGCTCTTACCTGAGCATCTGAGATGTCAGGGGGGCAGCACTCTGCTGGGATAGATATTTGCCCTTTTGGTGGGGAGGTGGGGGGAGAAGTTTGCGCTGAACCTGTCAGCTAGGATGTTGGCAATGTCTGTGGGTTCAGTGTAATTTTTGTCATTTTGGACTAATTCTGAGCATATCTGGGAATTCCCACCCAGGTTCCTAACATAACTAAAGAAATCCCTGTGATTATCCTTAGTGTCCTGTGCAATTTATCTCTCAAAGCTGGCCTTAGACGATTTTATGAGTGCCCGTAGTTTTTTGCTAACACTGATCAGAGATGCCTTCCCTTTTTGGGATTTTGCTCTATCTTGTAGTAGCTTCCTCCTTCTGTTGTATAGTTTGTTTATGGCTGGGGTCCACCAGACAGGATGTCTGCCTTTGGAGGATTGGGTCTTGGTTTTATTTGGGATTGCATGATCCATGCATTCCTGAAGGTGTTCATAGAATGCGTTTATAAAGGATTCTGCGGTCTGGGCCATATTTTCCACAGGCCCGGGGGCTTTGAAGGATTCCACCTCGGTTTTGAGGAGTGTGAAATTTGCTTTAGAGAAGTTTTTCACTGTGGTTTTCAGGGCAGGGGGTGGAGTCGGGATGTGAATAAACAGTGAGATTATTTTATGGTCTGATCTTACCAGTGAGGGATACACTTCTGGTCTGGAGCATAGAGTCCCCATGTTGATGATGATCAGGTCCAGTATGTTTTCCCCTCTTGTGGGAGTGGTAACAAGTTGTTCCATAGCATTTGATTTATAAATTCTAGGAACCTTTGAGCTAGGGTGTTGGAGCTAGAGTTAATATGATGTCCTATAGTTGAAACATTCCACAATTTATTCCAACTCTTTTCCAGTAAACTATGACTATAGCCTCTATTACCAAACATATCTACAGTTGCTCCTAATTCCCATCTGAAATCACTAATGTTGTTACATAATCTAGAAATCCTAAGCATCTCACCAAATGGGAGTGCTGCAATAGTATGTGGAGGATGACAACTATCACCATGTACATACTATGTACCACAATCAAATGTTCTATGTACAGAAGTGAATAGTTCAGTACCATGTTTAAGGAAGCAGTATATATTCTCAAGTTTGATACTTTATACCCACATGGGTTGAATGAAGAGTTAAATTGGACATTGTTGATTTAATTGTTTAATTGTTATAATTTTTAGTATTTAGGCAAGCTCTTTTAAGATGTTTCTTTACTCCTTGAAGGCTTTTCAGCCGAGACGTCAGAGAGAGATCTATTTTGTATTGAGCAATAAATCTAGAGAGAGATCTATTTTGTATTGAGCAATAAATCTACTGAGGAATCTGTGGCTGGTCATATTTTATTTACATTATTACTTGTCACCCATTGCAACACTGGCACTGGTGACATTATTACTTGACATCCATTGCACCACTGACAGTGGCTATGTTATTACTTGTTACCCATTGCACCACTAACACTGGCTGCGTTATTACTTGTTACCCATTGCATCACTGTCATGGGCTACATTATTACTTGTTACCCATTTCTCCACTGACACTAAGTACATTATTACTTGTTACCCATTGCAAGACTGACACTGGCTACATTAGTTATCTATTGGACCACTGACACTGACTACGTTATTACTTGTTGCCCAATGCACCACTGAGGCTGTGTATGTTATTACTTGTTACGCATTGCAAGACTGGCACTGGCTACATTATTAGTTGTTACCCATTGCACCACTGACACTGGCTACGTTACTTGTTATCAATTCCACCACTGATACTGCCTATATTATTAGTTGTTACTCATTGCAAGACTGACACTGGCTACATTATTACTTGTTACCCATTGCACCACTGACACTGGCTATGTTATTACTTGTTATCCATTGCACCACTGACACTGGTTACATCATTACTTCTTACTCCTTTTACCATTGACACTGGCTATGTTATTACTTGTTAGTAATTGCACCACTGACAGTGACTATGTTATTGTTTGTTACCCATTGCATGACTGACACTGGCTACATTATTACTTATTACCCATTGCACCACTGACACTAGCTACATTATTGCTTGTTATCCATTGCACCACTAACACTGACTATGTTATCAATTGTTTCCCATTGCACCATTGACACTGGCTAAATTATTAGTTGTTTCCCATTGCACCATTGACACTGGCTAAATTATTAGTTGTTACCTATTGCAGCACTGACACTGACTACATTATTACTTCCTACCTATTGCAACACTGACACTGACTACCTTATTACTTACCCATTGCACCACTGACACTGGCTACGTGATTAGTTACCTATTGCACCACCAACACTGGCTACATTATTACTTGTTACCCATTGCACCACTCACACTGGCTACGTTATTATTTATTACCCATTTCACCACTGACACTGGCTACATTATTACTTGTTACCCATTGCACATCTGACACTGGCCACATTATTACTTGTTATCCATTGCACCACTGACACTGGCTATGTTATTACTTGTTACCCATTGCAAGAGTGACACAGGCTACATTATTACTTTTTACCCATTGCACAACTTTACACTGGCTACATTATTACTTGTTAACCATTGACACTATGTTATTACTTGTTACCCATTGCAACACTGACACTGGCTATGTTATTACTTGTTTCCCATTACACTACTGACACTGGCTACATTATTAGTTGTTATCCAGTGCACCACTGACACTGACTGCATTATTACTTGTTACCCATTGCACCACTGACACTGGTTATGTTATTATTTGTTACCCATTGTACCACTGACACTGGCTACATTATTACTTGTTACCCATTGTACCACTGACACTGGTTATGTTATTCCTTTTTACCTACTACACTGACACTGGCTATGTTATTACTTGTTATCCATTGCAAGACTAAGACAATGGATACATTATTACTTGTTACCCATTGCACGATTGACACTGGCTACATTATTACTTGTTACCCATTTCACCACTGACACTGGCTACCTTATTACTTGTTACCCATTGCACCACTGACACTGGCTACCATATTACTTGTTACCCACTATATCACTGATACTGGCTATGTTATTACTTGTTACTCATTGCAAGACTGACACTGGCTACATTATTACTTGTTTACGATTGCACAATTGACACTGGCTATGTTATTACCTGTTATCCATTGCACCACTGACACTGGTTACATCATTACTTCTTATCCCTTTCACCATTGACACTGGCTATGTTATTACTTGTTAGTCATTGCACCACTGACAGTGACTACGTTATTGCTTGTTACCCATTGCAAGACTGACACTGGCTACATTATTACTTGTTACCCATTGCACCACTGACACTAGCTACATTATTGCTTGTTATCCATTGCACCACTAACACTGACTATATTATCAATTGTTTCCCATTGCACCATTGACACTGGCTAAATTATTAGTTGTTTCCCATTGCACCATTGACACTGGCTAAATTATTAGTTGTTACCTATTGCAGCACTGACACTGACTACATTATTACTTCCTACCTATTGCAACACTGACACTGGCTACCTTATTACTTGTTACCCATTGCACCACTGACACTGGCTATGTTATTAGTTACCTATTGCACCACTGACACTGGCTACATTATTACTTGTTACCCATTGCACATATGACACTGGCCACATTATTACTTGTTATCCATTGCACCACTGACATTGGCTACATTATTACTTTTTACCCATTGCACGACTGACACTGGCTACATTATTACTTGTTAACCATTGCACCATTGACACTATGTTATTACTTGTTACCCATTGCATCACTGACACTGGCTACATTATTATTTGTTACCTGTTGTACCACTGACATGGCTACATTATTACTTGTTACCCATTGCACCACTGACACTTGTGTTATTACTTCTTACCCACGATACCACTGACACTGGCTATGTTATTACTTGTTACCCACTATACCACTGACACTGGCTATGTTATTACTACTGACACTGGATACATTACTTGTTACCCATTGCAGGACTGACACTGGATACATTATTACTTGTTACCCATTGCACCACTGACACTGGCTATGTTATTACTTGTTATCCATTACACCACTAACACTGGCTACATTGTTACTTGTTACCCATTGCACTACTGACACTGACCACATTATTAGTTGTTATCCATTGCACCACTGACACTGGCTACATTATTACTTGTTACCCATTGCACCACTGACACTGGTTACCTTATGACTTGTTACCCATTGCCCCACTGACACTGGTTATGTTATTACTTGTTACCGACTATACCACTGACACTGGCTATATATTTATTTGTTACCCATTGCAAGACTGACACTGGCTACCTTATTACTTGTTACCCATTTCACCATTGACACTGGCTAAGTTATTACTTGTTACTCATTACCCCACTGACAGTGACTACGTTATTACTTGTTAGTCATTACACCCCTGACAGTGACTACATTATTGCTCGTTATCCATTGCACCACTGACACTAGCTACATTATTGCTTGTTAACCATTGCAGCACTGACACTGGTTATGCTATCAGCTGTTTCCCATTGAACCATTGACACTGGCTGCATTATTAGTTGTTACCTATTGCACCACTAACACTGGCTATGTTATTACTGGTCACCCATTGCACCACTGACACTGGCTATGTTATTACTGGTTACCCATTGCACCACTGACACTGGCTACATTATTACTTTTTACCCATTGCATCACTGACACTGGCTACATTATTATTTGTTACCCATTGCACCACTGACACTGACTACATTATTACTTCCTACCTCTTGCACCACCGACACTGGGTACCTTATTACTTGTTACTCATTACACCATTGACACTGTCTACATTATTAGTGGTTACCTATTGCACCACTGACATTGGCTGCATTATTACTTGTTACCAATTGCACCACTGACACTGGCTATGTTATTACTTGTTACCCATTGCACCACTGGCACTGGCTACATTATTACTTGTTACCCATTACGCCACTGACACTGGCTATGTTATTACTTGTTATCCATTGCACCACTGACACTGACTACATTATTACTTGTTACCTATTGCCCCACTGACACTTATGTTACTACTTGTTACCCATAATACCACTGACACTGGTTATGTTATTACTTGTTACCCACTATACCACTGACACTGGCTCTGTATTTATTTGTTACCCATTGTAAGAATGACACTGGCTAGCTCATTACTTGCTACCCATTGCACCACTGACACTGGCTGCATTATTACTTGTCCATTGCACCACTGACACTGGCTATGTTATTACATTTTACCCATTTCACCATTGACACTGGCTACATTATTACTTGTTACTCATTGCACCACTGACAGTGACCACATTATTACTTGTTACCCATTGCATCACTGACACTGGCTACATTATTACTTGTTACCCATTTCACCACCGACACTGGCTACATTATTACTTTTTACCCATTGCACCACTGACAGTGACTACAGTATTACTTGTTACCGATTGCACTACTGACTTTGGCTATATTATTGCTTGTTATCCATTGCATCACTAACACTGGCTACATTATTGTTTTTTATCCATTGCACCACTTACACTGGCTACATTATTACTTGTTATCCATTGCACCACTGACACTAGCTATGTTATTACTTGTTATCCATTGCACCACTGACACTAGCTATGTTATTACTTGTTATCCATTGCACCACTGACACTAGCTACATTATTATTTGTTACACATTTACTACTGACACTGGCTATGTTATTACTTGTTACCCATTTACCACTGACACTGGCTATGTTATTACTTGTTACCCATTGAAAGACTGACACTGGCTATGATATTACTTCTTTTCCATTGCACCACTGATACTAGCTATGCTATTACTTGTTACCTATTATTTCTTGTTACCCATTGCACGACTGAGAATGGCTACATTATTACTTGTTACCCATTATTACTTGTTAGCCAATGCAAGAGTGACACTGGCTACGTTATTACTTGTTACCCATTGCAAGACTGACACTGGCTACATTATTAGTTATTCATAGGTTTATACTAGGCTATCTGCCCTAGGGCATTTATAAGCCTAGCCAGAGTGTATTTGGCTTTTGCCACCCTTTTAGATTAGTTGACTGTGCCTCTGTATAGTTGGTCACAGAAGATAGCCCTTTTAAGGTTAGTATACTGTGCCTCTGTCTAGTAGGGACACAGAAGAGATCCCAGGGGTAAACCTACGATGTCCCATCCACTCGTCAAGATTTCTCTTGAAGATGGTCATTGAGGGGCTCTGCCTAACATGGATTGGGATTTTGTTCCAGAGTGAGGGGAGCCTCTGGGATATGAATCTGTCCCTCCAGCATGTCCTATTTATTTCTGTGCTGAGGTTTAAGTCCCTGGAGCATGTAGCTCTAAGGGATTTGGATTTCCTGAGGTGGAGCATGTCCATTAATTCTGGTTTGGACATGGCTTTGTACATCAGGCACAGATCGCCTCTGAGTAGGCAGTAAGCAACTGAGTAGAGCTGGAGTTTCTTTAGCCTAACTGCATAGGGCATCTGTTTGAGTCCCTTGATCCTCTTGGTGAGGTACTTTTGGGGTCTTTCCAGTTGCTGCAGATGTCTGGTAAGGTACATCCCAAATGGGGCATTGTATTCAATTATGGGCATGATGAGTGATGAGTAGAGGGGCACAATGACCTCTCTTAATCTAGATGTGAACCCTTTCATGATAAGGTGGGCTATATAGAAGGTCTTTCTAACCACTTTGGCAATGTGATTGTCAAAGGAGAGATTGCTGTCTACTTGGGTCCCCAAATCCCTAATTACTTGTTCCGTACTTAATGGATTACCACCTATGTGGTAATTTGTGGGCACTTTGTTTTTCCCTAAGGGGATGACTATGCCCTTTTTGGCATTTAGCTTTAGGCCATGGCTCTGACACCAGTTATCCATCTCTGTGAGACCCTTTTGGAGGATGCTTGTGTCAGTCGGCGAGTCGATTATGGCACCCAGTTTGCAGTCATCTGCGAACTTGGTCAGCCATAGTCCTCCCATGTTAACCTGTACCTCAGAGAAATATATACCAAACAAAAGAGGTCCCAGGTCTGAGCCTTGTAGGACGCCACTTGTAACTGGTTTAGAGTCTGACATGGCACCTGCAATTCTGACCATGTGGGTTCTATCCCTGAGCCAGTTTGCAACCCATCTTGTGACATAGGGTTTGATATTTAAGCTGGTGAGCTTATTTATGATGCCCGAGTGGGGGTATTGTGTCGAAGGCTTTTGCGAGGTCCAGGTAGGCTGTGTGGACTACCTTCCCTTCATCTATGGCCTTGGTGACTGTTTCAAAGAAGTCGACCAGGTTCAAAAGGCAAGATCTGCACTTAACAAAGCCGAATTGGGTAGGATCCAGTGTTTGGAGGTTCCCAATGTCTTTGTTTATGAGTTCCATGATGATATGCCCCATAGCTTTGCAGACCAGGCTGGTCAGGCTTATAGGGCAATAGTTTCCGGGGTCCGTTGTGGCACCACCTTTGTGGAGTGGGACCACTGTTGCTGTACACCATTCCTTGGGTACATATCCTATAGTAAGGCTGAGATTGAACAGTGACTTTATGTGAGGGTTCAGTTCTTCTTGGAGCTCATGTAAGACGCAGCCCGGGACACCGTCCAGTCCCCTTGATGCTGTGTTTTTTTTGCTTTGGAGAGGGCAGCTCTCACCTGTGCATCTGTGATGTCAGGGAGGCTACACTCTGTTGGGATAGACATTTGCTCTTTTGGGGGGGAAGGGGGGAGGAGAAGTTTGCACTGAACCTGTCTGCCAAGATGTTGGCAATGTCTATGGGTTCACTGTATTTTTTGTCATTTTGCAGTAACTCAGAGCATATCTGGGAATTGCCACCCAGGTTCCTGACATAACTAAAGAAGGCCTTGTGATTATCTTTAGCGTCTTGTGCAATTTTTCTTTCGAAGCTGGCCTTAGATGATTTTATGAGGGATCGTAGTTTCTTGCTAGTACTGATCAGAGATGCTTTCCCTTTTTGGGATTTTGCTCTATCATGTACTAACTTCCTCCTATTGTTGTATAGCTTATTTATGGCTGGGGTCCACCAGACAGGTCTCCTGCCTTTGGAGGAGTGAGTCTTGGTTTTATTTGGGATAGCACGATCCATGCATTCCTGTAGGTGTCCATAGAATGCGTTTGTAAAGGATTTTGCAGCTCTGACACTGGCTATGTTAATACTTGTTACCTATTTCACCACTAACATTGGCTACGTTATTACTTGTTACCATTGCACCACGGACACTGACAACATTATTACTTGTAATCCATTGCACCATGGACACTGACAACATTATTACTTGTAATCCATTGCACCATGGACACTGACATTATTACTTGTAATCCATTGCACCACAGACACTGACAACATTATTACTTGTAATCCATTGCACCACTGACACTGACCACATTATTACTTTTTACCCTTGCCCAACTGACACTGGATAAGTTATTAGTTGTTATTTACTGCCCCACTGACACTGGCTACATTATTAGTTGTTACCCATTGCACCACTGACACTGACTACATTTTTACTTGTTACCCATTGCACCACTAACACTGGCTGTGTTATTACTTGTTACCTATTGCACCACTGACTACATTGTTACTTGTTACCCATTGCACCACTGACACTGGCTACATTATTACTTGTTATGCATTGCACAACTGACACTGGCTGCACTATTAGTTGTTACCTATTGCAGCACTGAAACTGGCCATGTTATTGCTTGTTATCCAGTGCACCACTGACACTGATTACATTATTACATGTTAACCATTGCACCACTGACACTGTTTATGTTATTCCTTTTTACCCACTACACCACTGACACTGGCTATGTTATTCCTTTTTACCCACTATACCACTGACACTGGCTATGTTATTCCTTGTTACCCATTGCAAGACTGACAATGAATATATTATTACTTGTTACCCATTGCACCACTGACACTGGCTACATTATTACTTGTTATCCATTACACCACTGACACTGGCTATGTTATTACTTGCTACCCATTGCACCACTGACACTGTTTATGTTATTCCTTTTTACCCACTATACCACTGACACTGGCTATGTTATTACTACTGACACTGGATACATTACTTGTTACCCATTGCAGGACTGACACTGGATACATTATTACTTGTTACCCATTGCACCACTGACACTGGCTATGTTATTACTTGTTATCTATTACACCACTAACACTGGCTACATTGTTACTTGTTACCCATTGCACTACTGACACTGACCACATTATTAGTTGTTATCCATTGCACCACTGACACTGGCTACATTATTACTTGTTACCCATTGCACCACTGACACTGGTTACCTTATGACTTGCTACCCATTGCCCCACTGACACTGGTTATGTTATTACTAGTTACCGACTATACCACTGACACTGGCTATATATTTATTTGTTACCCATTGCAAGACTGACACTGGCTACCTTATTACTTGTTACCCATTTCACCATTGACACTGGCTAAGTTATTACTTGTTACTCATTACCCCACTGACAGTGAGTACGTTATTACTTGTTAGTCATTACACCCCTGGCAGTGACTACATTATTACTTGTTATCCATTGCACCACTGACACTAGCTACATTATTGCTTGTTAACCATTGCACCACTGACACTGGTTATGCTATCAGCTGTTTCCCATTGAACCATTGACACTGGCTGCATTATTAGTTGTTACCTATTGCACCACTAACACTGGCTATGTTATTACTGGTCACCCATTGCACCACTGACACTGGCTATGTTATTACTGGTTACTCATTGCACCACTGACACTGGCTACATTATTACTTTTTACCCATTGCATCACTGACACTGGCTACATTATTATTTCTTACCCATTGCACCACTGACACTGACTACATTATTACTTCCTACCTCTTGCACCACCGACACTGGGTACCTTATTACTTGTTACTCATTACACCATTGACACTGTCTACATTATTAGTGGTTACCTATTGCACCACTGACATTGGCTGCATTATTACTTGTTATCAATTGCACCACTGACACTGGCTATGTTATTACTTGTTACCCATTGCACCACTGGCACTGGCTACATTATTACTTGTTACCCATTACGCCACTGACACTGGCTATGTTATTACTTGTTATCCATTGCACCACTGACACTGACTACATTATTACTTGTTACCTATTGCCCCACTGACACTTATGTTACTACTCGTTACCCACTATACCACTGACACTGGCTCTGTATTTATTTGTTACCCATTGTAAGAATGACACTGGCTACCTCATTACTTGCTACCCATTGCACCACTGACACTGGCTACATTATTACTTGTCCATTGCACTACTGACACTGGCTATGTTATTACTTTTTACCCATTTCACCATTGACACTGGCTACATTATTACTTGTTACTCATTGCACCACTGACAGTGACTATGTTATTACTTGTTACTCATTGCACCACTGACAGTGACCACGTTATTACTTGTTACCCATTGCATCACTGACACTGGCTACATTATTACTTGTTACCCATTGCACCACTGACACTGGCTATGTTATCAATTGTTTCCCATTGCACGATTGACACTGGCTACATTATTAGTTGTTACGTATTGCACCACTGACTCTGGCTATGTTATTATTGGTTATCCATTGTACCACTGACACTGGCTACATTATTACTTTTTACCCATTGCATCACTGACACTGGCTGCATTATTACTTGTTACTCATTGCACCACTGACTACATAATTACTTCCTACCTAATGCACTACCGATTATTACTTTTTGCCCATTACACCATTGACACTGGCTACATTATTAGTGGTTACCTATTGCACCACTGACACTGCCTACATTATTACTTGTTAACCATTGCACCAGTGACACTGGCTTTGTTATTACTTGTTATCCATTGCACCACTGACAGTGGTTATGTTATTAATTGTTACCCATTGCATGACTGACACTGTCTACATTATTACTTGTTACCCATTGCACCACTGGCACTGACTACATTATTACTCTTTACCCATTTCACCGCTGACACTGGCTACATTATTACTTGTTACCCATTTCACCGCTGACACTGGCTACATTATTACTTGTTACCCATTTCACCGCTGACACTGGCTACATTATTACTTGTTACCCATTTCACTGCTGACACTGGCTACATTATTACTTGTTACCCATTTCACCACTGACACTGGCTACATTATTACTTGTTACCCATTTCATCGCTGACACTGGCTACATTATTACTTGTTTTCCATTTCCTCGCTGACACTGGCTACATTATTACTTGTTACCCATTGCACCACTGACACTGGTTACATTATTACTTGTTACTCATTGCACCACTGACACTAGCTACATTATTACTTGTTACTCATTGCACCACTGACACTGGCTACGTTATTACTTTTTACCCATTGCACCACTGACAGTGTCTAAATTTTACTTGTTACCAATTGCATCACTGACACTGGCTACATTATTGCTTGTTATCCATTGCATCACTGACATTGGCTACATTATTGCTTGTTATCTATTGCAACACTGACACTGGCTATGTTTTTACTTGTTATCCATTGCACCACTGACACTGGCTATGTTATTATTTGTCATCCACTGGACCATTTACACTAGCTATGTTTTTACTTGTTATCCATTGCACTACTGACACTAGCTATGTTATTACTTGTTACCCTTTTTACCACTGACACTGGCTACATTATTACTTGTTACCCATTGCAAGATTGACACTGGCTACGTTATTACTTGTTACCCATTGCAAGATTGACACTGGCTACGTTATTACTTGTTTTCCATTGCAAGATTGACACTAGCTACGTTATTACTTGTTTTCCATTGCACCACTGACACTAGCTATGTTATTACTTGTTACCCATTGCAAGACTGACACTGGCTACATTATTACTTGTTTCCCATTATTACTTGTTAGCCATTGCAAGACTGATACTGGCTACGTTATTACTTGTTACCCATTGCACCACTAACACTGGCTGTGTTATTACTTGTTACCTATTTCACAACTGACACTGACTACATTATTACTTGTTACCCATTGCACCACTGACACTGGCTACGTTATTATGTGTTACCCATTGCACCACTGACACTGGTTATGTTATTCCTTTTTACCCACTACACCACTGACATTGGCTATGTTATTCGTTTTTGCCTTCTACACCACTGACACTGGCTATGTTTTTACTTGTTACCCATTGCAAGACTGACAGGGGATACATTATTACTTGTTACCCATTGCAGCACTGACACTGGCTACATTATTACTTGTTATCCATTACACCACTGACACTGGCTATGTTATTACTTGCTACCCATTGCCCTACTGACACTGACCACATTATTACTTGTTATCCATTGCAGCACTGACAATGGCTACATTATTACTTGTTACCCATTGCACCACTGACACTGGGTATGTTATTACTTTTTACCTATTGCACCACTGGCTACATTATTACTTTTTACCCATTGCATCACTGACACTTGCTACATTATTACTTGTTACCCATTTCACCACCGACACTGGCTACATTATTACTTTTTACCCATTGCACCACTGACAGTGACTACAGTATTACTTGTTACAGATTGCACTACTGACTTTGGCTACATTATTGCTTGTTATCCATTGCACCACTTACACTGGCTACGTTATTACTTGTTATCCATTGCACCACTGACACTGGCTACGTTATTACTTGTTATCCATTGCACCACTGACACTAGCTACATTATTATTTGTTACCCATTTACTACTGACACTGGCTATGTTATTACTTGTTACCCATTTACCACTGACACTGGCTACGTTATTACTTGTTACCCATTGAAAGACTGACACTGGCTACGATATTACTTCTTTTCCATTGCACCACTGACACTAGCTATGCTATTACTTGTTACCTATTATTTCTTGTTACCCGTTGCACGACTGAGAATGGCTACATTATTACTTGTTACCCATTATTACTTGTTAGCCAATGCAAGAGTGACACTGGCTACGTTATTACTTGTTACCCATTGCAAGACTGACACTGGCTACATTATTAGTTGTTCATAGGTTTATACTAGGCTATCTGCCCTAGGGCATTTATAAGCCTAGCCAGAGTGTGTTTGGCTTTTGCCACCCTTTTAGATTAGTTGACTGTGCCTCTGTATAGTTGGTCACAGAAGATAGCCCTTTTAAGGTTAGTATACTGTGCCTCTGTCTAGTAGGGACACAGAAGAGATCCCAGGGGTAAACCTATGATCTCCCATCCACTCGTCAAGATTTCTCTTGAAGATGGTCATTGAGGGGCTCTGCCTAACATGGATTGGGATTTTGTTCCAGAGTGAGGGGAGCCCCTGGGATATGAATCTGTCCCTCCAGCATGTCCTATTTATTTCTGTGCTGAGGTTTAAGTCCCTGGAGCATGTAGCTCTAAGGGATTTGGATTTCCTGAGGTGGAGCATGTCCATTAATTTTGGTTTGGACATGGCTTTGTACATCAGGCACAGATCGCTTCTGAGTAGGCAGTAAGCAACTGAGTAGAGCTGGAGTTTCTTTAGCCTAACTGCATAGGGCATCTGTTTGAGTCCCTTGATCCTCTTGGTGAGGTACTTTTGGGGTCTTTCCAGTTGCTGCAGGTGTCGGGTAAGGTACATCCCAAATGGGGCATTGTATTCAATTATGGGCCTGATGAGTGATGAGTAGAGGGGCACAATGACCTCTCTTAATCTAGATGTGAACCCTTTCATGATAAGGTGGGCTATATAGAAGGTCTTTCTAACCACTTTGGCAACGTGATTGTCAAAGGAGAGATTGCTGTCTACTTGGGTCCCCAAATCCCTAATTACTTGTTCTGTACTTAATGGATTACCACCTATGTGGTAATTTGTGGGCACTTTGTTTTTCCCTAAGGGGATGACTATGCCCTTTTTGGCATTTAGCTTTAGGCCATGGCTCTGACACCAGTTATCCGTCTCTGTGGGACCCTTTTGGAGGATGCTTGTGTCAGTCGGCGAGTCGATTATGGCACCCAGTTTGCAGTCATCTGCGAACTTGGTCAGCCATAGTCCTCCCATGTTAACCTGTACCTCAGAGAAATATATACCAAACAAAAGAGGTCCCAGGACTGAGCCTTGTAGGATGCCACTTGTAACTGGTTTAGAGTCTGACATGGCACCTGCAATTCTGACCATGTGGGTTCTATCCCTGAGCTAGTTTGCAACCCATCTTGTGACATAGGGTTTGATATTTAAGCTGGTGAGCTTATTTATGATGCCCGAGTGGGGGTATTGTGTCGAAGGCTTTTGCGAGGTCCAGGTAGGCTGTGTGGACTACCTTCCCTTCATCTATGGCCTTGGTGACTGTTTCAAAGAAGTCGACCAGGTTCAAGAGGCAAGCTCTGCACTTAACAAAGCCAAATTGGGTAGGATCCAGTGTTTGGAGGTTCCCAATGTCTTTGTTTATGAGTTCCATGATGATATGCCCCATAGCTTTGCAGACCAGGCTGGTCAGACTTATAGGGCAATAGTTTCCGGCATCCGTTGTGGCACCACCTTTGTGGAGTGAGACCACTGTTGCTATACGCCATTCCTTGGGTACATATCCTATAGTAAGGCTGAGATTGAACAGTGACTTTATGTGAGGGTTCAGTTCTTCTTGGAGCTTATGTAAGACGCAGCCCGGGACACCGTCCAGTCCCCCTGATGCTGTGTTTTTTTTGCTTTGGAGAGGGCAGCTCTCACCTGTGCATCTGTGATGTCAGGGAGGCTACACTCTGTTGGGATAGACATTTGCTCTTTTGGGGGGGAAGGGGGGGAGAAGTTTGCACTGAACCTGTCTGCCAAGATGTTGGCAATGTCTATGGGTTCACTGTATTTTTTGTCATTTTGCAGTAACTCAGAGCATATCTGGGAGTTGCCACCCAGGTTCCTGACATAACTAAAGAAGGCCTTGTGATTATCTTTAGCGTCTTGTGCAATTTTTCTTTCGAAGCTGGCCTTAGATGATTTTATGAAGGATCGTAGTTTCTTGCTAGTACTGATCAGAGATGCTTTCCCTTTTTGGGATTTTGCTCTATCATGTAGTAGCTTCCTCCTTCTGTTGTATAGCTTATTTATGGCTGGGGTCCACCAGACAGGTCTCCTGCCTTTGGAGGAGTGAGGCTTGGTTTTATTTGGGATAGCACGATCCATGCATTCCTGTAGGTGTCCATAGAATGCATTTGTATAGGATTCTGCAGCTCTGACACTGGCTATGTTAATACTTGTTACCTATTTCACCACTAACATTGGCTACGTTATTACTTGTTACCATTGCACCACGGACACTGACAACATTATTAATTGTAATCCATTGCACCATGGACACTGACAACATTATTACTTGTAATCCATTGCACCACAGACACTGACAACATTATTACTTGTAATCCATTGCACCACAGACACTGACAACATTATTACTTGTAATCCATTGCACCACAGACACTGACAACATTATTACTTGTAATCCATTGCACCACAGACACTGACAACATTATTACTTGTAATCCATTGCACCACAGACACTGACAACATTATTACTTGTAATCCATTGCACCACTGACACTGGCCACATTATTACTTTTTACCCTTGCCCAACTGACACTGGCTAAGTTATTAGTTGTTATTTACTGCCCCACTGACACTGGCTACATTATTAGTTGTTACCCATTGCACCACTGACACTGACTAAATTTTTACTTGTTACCGATTGCACCACTAACACTGGCTGTGTTATTACTTGTTACCTATTGCACCACTGACTACATTGTTACTTGTTACCCATTGCACCACTGACATGGCTACATTATTACTTGTTATGCATTGCACAACTGACACTGGCTACATTATTACTTGTTATGCATTGCACAACTGACATTGGCTGCACTATTAGTTGTTACCTATTGCAGCACTGAAACTGGCCATGTTATTGCTTGTTATCCAGTGCACCACTGACGCTGGCTACATTATTACTTGTTACCCATTGCGCCACTGACACTTATTACATTATTACGTGTTACCCATTGGACCACTGACACTGTTTATGTTATTCCTTTTTACCCACTACACCATTGACACTGGCTATGTTATTCCTTTTTACCCACTATACCACTGACACTGGCTATGTTATTTCTTGTTACCCATTGCAAGACTGACAATGGATATATTATTACTTGTTACCCATTGCACCACTGACACTGGCTACATTATTACTTGTTACCCATTGCACCACTGACACTGGCTATGTTATTACTTGCTACCCATTGCACTACTGACACTGACTACATTATTACTTGTTATCCATTGCAGCACTGACACTAGCTACATTATTACCTGTTACCCATTGCACCACTGACACTGGGTATGTTATTACTTGTTAACTATTGCACCACTGACACTGGCTATGTTATTGCTTTTTACCCATTGCATCACTGACACTTGCTACATTATTACTTGTTACCCATTTCACCACCGACACTGGCTACATTATTACTTTTTACCCATTGCACCACTGACAGTGACTGCATTATTACTTGTTACTGATTGCATTACTGACACTGGCTACATTATTGCTTGTTATCCATTGCATCACTGACACTGGCTACATTATTATTTGTTATCCATTGCACCACTTACACTGGCTACGTTATTACTTGTTATCCATTGCACCACTGACACTGGCTATGTTATTACTTGTTATCCATTGCACCACTAACTCTAGCTACATTATTTGTTACCCATTTACCACTGACACTGGCTACATTATTACTTGTTACCCATTGAAAGACTGACACTGGCTGCAATATTACTTGTTTTCCATTGCACCACTGACACTAGTTATGCTGTTACTTGTTACCCATTATTTCTTGTTACCCATTGCACAACTGAGCCTGGCTACATTATTACTTGTTACCCATTATTACTTGTTAGCCATTGCAAGAGTGACACTGGCTACGTTATTACTTGTTACCTATTGCAAGACTGTCACTGGCTACAGTATTAGTTGTTACCTATTGCACCACTGACACTGGCTATGTTATTACGTGTTACCTATTACACCACTGACACTGGCTACATTATTACTTACCATTGCACCACAGACACTGACAACATTATTGCTTGTAATCCATTGCACCACTGACACTGGCCTCATTATTACTTGTTACCCTTGCCCAACTGACACTGGCTATGTTATTATAGCAATAACCCACGCCTGGGTGTGGGTAATGCTAAATTTACCCACGGTTGGCGTGGTTTGGTCCCGAGGGCGAAGAAGTGGGTTATTGCTATTATACCATGACATTATTTAAGAAAAGAAACTATTACTTTTCTTAAATAATGGCATAGTATAATGCCTGTTTACTGCCCTTCCGCAGATGTCTGGCATCCGCGGCAGTTCTGATGTACTGCGCGCCTGCGCAGTACATCAGAGTTGTAGCAAAACGGAGAAAGCAAGATCTCCGTTGTTTTTAGTGTTTCGCTATGTTAAATGAGTTTAACATATGACAGTTTTAAAATAAGCAACGGACATCTCCGTTGCTTATTTTAAAACTGTTCGCAATGTTAAACTCATTTATTTTAACATAGCGAAACACTAAAAAAAAGCAACGGAGATCTTGCTTTCTCCGTTGCTTTTTGCGCATAGTTAAATGGGTTTAACATAGCGAGACAGCTTTAAATAAGCAACGGAGATCTCCGCTGTTATTTAGCTGTCTCGCTATGTTAAATGGGTTTAACATAGCGACACATTGTTTTAAAAAACCGAGTTATACTAATGGAAAAAAGTCCGGGCGACCGGACCTTTTTCCATTAGTATAACTCGATTTACAACGGGCACGCTGGCCAATCAGCGTGCAAGTTTTGGGGGGATCATGGTATAATAGTTGTTATTTACTGCCCCACCGACACTGGCTACATTATTAGTTGTTACCCATTGCATCACTGACACTGACTACATTTTTACTTGTTACCCACTGCACCACTAACACTGGCTGTGTTATTACTTGTTACCTATTGCACCACTGACTACATTATTACTTGTTGCCCATTGCACCACTGATATCGCTACATTATTACTTGTTACACATTGCACAACTGATACTAGCTACATTATTACTTGTTATGCATTGCACAACTGACACTGGCTGCATTATTAGTTGTTACCTATTGCAGCACTGAAACTGGCTATGTTATTACTTGTTATCCATTGCACCACTGACACTGGCTATGTTATTACTTGTTACCCATTGCAAGACTGACACTGGCTACATTATTACTTATTACTCATTGCACCATTGACACTGGCTGCATTAATACTTGTTACCCATTGCATCACTGACACCAGCTATGTTATCACTTGTTAGCCATTTCACCACTGACACTGGCTATGTTATTACTTGTTACCCACTGCACCACTGACACTTGCTACATTATTACTTGTTACCCATTGCACCACTGACACTGGCTACATTATTACTTGTTATCCATTGCACCACTGACACTGGCTACATTATTGCTTGTTACCCATTGTACCACTGACACTGGCTACATTATTGCTTGTTACCCATTTTACCACTGACACTGGCTACATTATTGCTTGTTACCCATTGTACCACTGACACTGGCTACATTATTACTTGTTACCCATTGTACCACTGACACTGGCTACATTATTACTTGTTACCCATTGCACCACTGAGACTGACTACGTTATTAGTTGTTACCCATTGTACCACTGACACTGGGTATGTTATTACTTGTTACCCATTGCACCACTTACACTGGCTATGTTATTACTTGTTACCAATCGTACTACTGACATTGGCTACATTAATTGTTACCCATTTTACGACTGACACTGGCTACATTATTAATTGTTACCCATTGTACCACTGACACTGACTACATTATTACTTTCTACATATTGTACCACCGACACTGACTACATTATTACTTTCTACATATTGCACCACTGATACTGACTGCATTATTACTTGTTACTTAGTGCACTAGTGACACTGTTTAAGTTATTACTTGTTACCGACCGTCATAACTCTCAACTGTACAGATTTTTGCAGAATGTCCAGTTTTTGCCTTATATTTTGGTGTGTTTTTCATAAAATTGTGGCTTTCTTGCAAATTAATGGCAGATCATTAAAGAATTAAGTTAGAAAATAATGACAGGCATTTCAGTTTTAGACTTCATACACTTCAGAAAATTTATCCTAATTCAAAATCTGTTATTCTATCAACGTTCTAAGTTTGTAAGAACAATGTTTCAAAATTGTCCCTATTTGTACCACTTTTTTGTGGGTTTGTCCAGATTTCTTACTCTAAGAGGTTGAAAGGTGTATCCACTGTACCACTGACACTTGCTACTTTATTACTTGTTACCCATTGCACCTCTGAAACTGGAGAAGTTATTTACTAGGTAGGAAAGGAATTATTTTAACTGTGTGTGTGTATGTGCATATGTTTATATGTATATGATGCTCTGAAGTGTCCTTGGTTATTACGCAATTTGTCTGATTTTGACTCATATTTGTGTCTGCAAAGCCTGTATTTTTATGACAAATTATTGAGGACTGCAGTAATTAAATAATGACAGACATTTGTGTTTTAGATGTAGTAGCATTCAGAAAAAGCATGTTAATGGAAAGCATGCTATTCAAGCAACTTGTTCAACTACATAAAAGCAATACCCGTACTTAATTTTGGTCCTTTCCCCATAGTTTTTAGCTTTCTGCTTGATTCTTGATCTATGACAAATTGAATTCCAACATCTGACTCATCTAATGCAGCATGTTGCATGTTATATCGAATAAGTATGGTGATAATATATAGATTTCTTCTACTCATTTCCTAGTCTTGAACCAGGCACTTGTTCAATATTCATTTCTAGCTTTGTGTCTTGTTTTGCATACAGAGTCCTCAGAAGGCAAATAAGGTGACTTGGTATCCTTAATTTTCTAAGAACTTGCCACAGTGTGTTATGGTCCATAGAGTTAAGGGCTTTACAGTAGTCAGTCAAGCAAAAATTAATATTTTACTAGAACTCTCTTGTATTCTCTAGATGTCAGCAGTTTGAATTCTGGTGAATTTGACCTACTAAAA
This sequence comes from Protopterus annectens, assembly GCF_019279795.1. Lineage (NCBI taxonomy): Eukaryota > Metazoa > Chordata > Ceratodontiformes > Protopteridae > Protopterus > Protopterus annectens. The sequence goes on along the minus strand of NC_056744.1, from coordinate 333,214,346 downwards.
CCAGATTGTCCATCTTGTAATTCTCGGTAAATATATTGCTGTAGTCTAGCTTGCAGTGTCTTTTTAAGCACCCTTATTAAATTATCATTTAAGACATAAGCGCACACACATTAACAGAAAATAAAACAAACTATAATGTTTTGTTATGCAGTATACATTGCATATGTCTTTTTTTCTTTATAACTGTCATGTACACCAACACTACATATATTGTGCTATTTCTGCCTTCTCTTAAACCTCTCTCCTTCTTTAAACGTTATTCTGCATATATTGTTCCCACAACTTCCATTTATTTATATTTAATTTGCTCCTTCCCTTTTCCAAAGATCTAACTTTCAGTTATTTTACATTTAGATTCTTATTTCCATTTTACAGTAATTGCTTTTTGGCAACCAATAGCGTTATATTTACTAAGGCCTTATTATGTCTAGGCAATTTAGTTCCTGTTTCCCAACTCAAAAGAATAATTTCCGCAATTTGGTCACCCAGTATTTCTGATAGAGCACTCTGTATTGTAGTTTTAAAATCTGACAACTCATCATGCCTCCAAAAATGATGTTTCCAGTTACCTCTCTCTTTCCTGTCACACCTGCAGCATTTTCTGTCTACCTAAGGGAAGATTATTTGAAGTTTACCCAGGCTATAAAAAGGGGTCTATATTAGAACACCAAACATTTAAAATGTCGAGTGTTCTAATATCGACCCGTTTCAGCGAACGCTGAAAATATCGAAGAAATAAAAAAACAATTTTTTTTCCTAGGGAAAGAATTCGGTTGTCCGTTTCTGTTACTTCGGTATTTTCAGCGCTCTGGTGGAAAGTTACGAATTGGGTTCAGGTAAGTGTGCATCAAGACCCACCAATAACAGTGGTATTTTCTTACATTCTGCTTCCCTCTGGGTCATCATCTTTCTATTAATGGTCTGAAATGTTTTCTTCCCCTCCACAAAACCATACTGATTCATATCTATTAATTTTGGTAGCACCTTTGCCATTCTTTTATGTACTGTAGGCATAATTTTATTTATATATAAACAACAAAGACTATCAGTGAGTCCCAGCTCTACCTTCCAATAAAATTTATTTCGTTGAACAGTTCCTTCTCTAGCGCCTCGGCCAACAGCCTTTACAGGCTGTTGGCCGAGGCGCTAGAGAAGGAACTGTTCAACGAAATAAATTTTATTGGAAGGTAGAGCTGGGACTCACTGATAGTCTTTGTTGTTTATATATATACATCTTGCTTGCTGTTGTTTTAATAATAATTTTATTTATGTTTGCTTACCAGGTGAGTGTCCTGTTCAGTATTAACCAATTTCAGGCTCAGCTGGAGTAACACTTTATAATCATAGTTTAAAATGTTAACCTGTCTAGATGAAGCTGGGTCTGATGGGCCTTTGCTGTCTTTAGGTATTGCAGCCACCACTGCTTTCTTCCAGGATGCCAGTGCTTCCTCTCCTTTTAAAATACTGTTAAACAGAACCTTCCAGATCTTTATCACTTTCTTCCCCCTAACTTCCAAACTTCCACAGGAATACCACCTGTTCATGGAGACTTCCTTGTAGACTGACTATATGTCACCGTTTTATCTCATCTTCTTCTATTTTACCTACTAGTTCTTGAGCCTGATCTTCCTCTAACCTTGGCATGATTAAGTCTTCAATCCATTTGTACTTTTTTCTCTGCTTTATACAAATTTTCATAAATGATCCCAAATATCTCTAATACCTCTATAGGATCTTTTGTTATTGGCTCCCTACATTTGGTGACAACCTTTTCAACTTTCTATTGCCTAAGTCATTGTGCTAAAAGTTTTTGTGCTCTGGAGTTATCAAAAATAGTTGCTTAACAACAATCTTTCTTAACTATTGCATATTATCCAAATAGTATCTTAGTTTCTCTTTTGTACTCTGCAGTTGCACTTATTTTTCTTCTTCTTCTTGTTCTGTGAGATTCTCCTTTTTCTGCAAAACTTTATTCCTATTATTTCTTAATCATATCTGTTTTATTTTTATTTTTAAATCCCTCTCTTCATTTTCTTCCACTTACTAGCTATCCCTTTTGAAGAAACTTATACCTTCCCGAACAAAACTCATATAATTTCTATTACCCATTCCTTAAATTCCTCTCTTTTTAACAGGTAAGGAGAAAAATACCAGGGTCTCATTTTTACTTCATTATGGGTTGTGCATCAGGCCTGGCAAGCCGGTATGTAAAAATCAACTGCCAATCATTAGCGGACCGAAGTTCCGCTGTGGCGACCCCTAACCGGGAAAAGCCGAAAGACACAAACAAACAAACCCTGCATTTTTATCTTAATTGTTATCAGTGAATAATTTGAAATAGTTATTAGATGTGTGTTGAAGCTTTAAATTAAATGCACAAACTGCTGTTAAATACAATTTTTATCCTGCCTAGCCCAGTTATTATATCTTGGGGAACAATATGTACATTTTGTCTGAGTTCTTATTACTGAATTCACATCTTCTGTATCAAATATTTTCATACATTTTATAAGACATCTATCCTCTTTTGTTATATTATATTTAGCTTGCTGCATCTCAAGCATTTACTAGCACATTAAATAAATGTAATTGTGCAATAATTTGGGAGCTCTTTAACATTGCTTTTTTGAGATTGGACCGCAAATACATCTTATAATCTCATGGTCCAATCCTGCTTTCCATAAAATTCCATGCCGCCATGTAACAGCATAATTTTGTTGGATTTTAAGCAATTCAGCTGGAATACCTTCATTTTCTGCAGCCATGTTATTGGCAAGGCTTTCTAAGGCCCATTTAATTTCTGTTTCAGTTATGTCTTTCTCTAAATCAGAGAAAGTGTGGTCATATGTCTCAGTGATGTTACAGTCTTCTAATACAGATATGTAGGTCTACCACACTGTCATATGTCCCAGTGATGTCTGGGTCCTTCTAATATAGTTATGTAGGCCTACCACCACACTATCATATGTCTCAGTGATGTTCAGGTCCTTGAAATACAGTTATGTAGGCCTACCACACTGTAATATGTCTCATTGATGTTTGGATCCTTCTTATATAGTCATGTAGGCCTACCACATTGTCATATGTCTCAGTGATGTTAGGATCCTTTTAATATAGTTATGTAGGCTTACCACATGGTCATATGTCTCAGTTATGTTCGGGTCCTTCTAATACAGCTATGTAGGCCTACCACCCTGTCATATGTCTCAGTGATGTTCAGGTCTTTCTAATATAGTAATGTAGACCTACCACACTGTCATATGTCTCAGTGATGTTAGGGTCCTTCTAATATAGTTATTTAGGCCTTCCACACTGTCTTATGTCTCAGTGATGTTCGGGTCCTTTTAATATAGCTATGTAGGCTTACCACCCTGTCATATGCCTCAGTGATGTTCGGGTCCTTGTAATACAGTTATGTAGGACTACCACACTGTAATATGTCTCAGTGATGTTTTGGTCCTTCTGATCCAGTTATGTAGGCCTACCACATTGTCATATGTCTCAGTGATGTTTGGGTCCTTCTAATAAAATTATGTAGGCCTATCACACTGTCATATGTCTCAGTGATGTTCATGTCCTTCTAATAGGGTTACCATACTGTCATATGTCTCAGTGATGTTCGGGTCCTTCTAATACAGTTATGTGTGCCTGTCACACTCTCATATGTCTCAGTGATGTTAGGGTCCTGCTAATATAGCTATGTAGGCCTACAACACTGTTAAATGTTCTAATGATGTTAGAGTTCTTATAATACAGTTGTGTAGGCCTACCACACTGTCATACATCTCAGTGATGTTAGGGTCCTTCTAATATCGTTATGTAGGCCTACCATACTGTCATATGTCTCAGTGATGTAAGGGCCCTTCTTATACAACTATATAGGCCTACCACAGTCTCATATGTGTTAGTGATGTTAGGGTCCTTCTAATACAGTTATGTAGGTCTACCACACTCTTATATCTCAGTGATGTTTGGGTCCTTCTAATACAGTTATGTAGGCCTACCACACTGTCATATGTCTCAGTGATGTTAGGGTCCTTCTAATACAGTTATGTAGGTCTACCACACTCTCATATGTCTTAGTGATATTAGGGTCCTTCTAATATAGTTATATAGACCTATCACACTGTTAAATGTCTCAGTGATGTTAGGGTCCTTCTAATATGGTTATATAGGCCTACCATGCTGTTAAATTTCTCAGTGATGTTCGGGTCCTTCTAATAAAGTTATGTAGGCCTTTCACACTGTTGCATATTTTAGTGATGTTTGGGTCCTTCTAATACAGTTATGTAGGCCTACCACACGGTCATATGTCTCAGTGATGTTAGGGTCGTTCTAATATCGTTATGTAGGCCTACCACACTGGCATACGTATCAGTGAGGTTAGGGTCCTTCTAATATTGGTATGTAGGCCTAACAAACTGTTAAATGTTTCAGTGATGTTAGGATCCTTCTAATGCAACTATGTAGGCCTATCACACTTGTGTCACAGTGATGTTAGAGTCCTTCTAATACAGTTATGTAGGCCTACCACACTGTGTTATATCTCAGTGATGTTAGGGTCCTTCTAATAAAGTTATGTAGGTCTGCTACACGCTGTCTTATATCTCAGTGATGTTAGAGTCTTTCTAATGTAGTCATGTAGACCTACAACACTGTTAAATGTCTTAGTGATGTTAGGATCCTGCTAATATAGCTATGTAGGCCTACAACACTGTTAAATGTTTTAATGATGTTAGAGTTCTTATAATACAGTTGTGTAGGCCTGCCACGCTGTCATAAGTCTCAGTGATGTTAGGGTCCTTCTAATACAGTTATGTAGGCCTACCACACTGTCATATGTCTCAGTGATGCTAGGGTCCTTCTAATACAGTTATGTAGGCCTACCACACTTTCATATGTCTCAGTGATGCTAGGGTCCTTCTAATACAGTTATGTAGGCCTACCACTCTGTCATGTCTCAGTGTTGTTAGGGTCCTTTTAATATAGTTATGTAGGTCTACTACACTGTCATATGTCTCAGTGATGTTAGGGTCCTTCTAATTCAGTTATGTATGTCTGCCACACTGTTATATGTCTCAGTGATGTTAGGATCCTTCTAATATAGTTATGTAGACCTACCACACTGTTAAATGTCTCAGTGATGTTAGGGTCCTTCTAATATAGTTATGTAGGCCTACCATGCTGTTAAATTTCTCAGTGATGTCCTGGTCCTTCTAATACAGTTATGTAGGCCTACCACACTGTCATATGTCTCAGTGATGTTAGAGTCCTTCTAATATTGTTATGTAGGCCTAACACATGGTTAAATGTTTCAGTGATGTTAGGGTCCTTCTAATGCAACTATGTAGGCCTATCACACTCACGTGTCTCAGTGATGTTAGGGTCCTTCTAATACAGTTATGTAGGCTTACTACACTGTGTTATAATAAAGTAATTTAGGCCTGCTACACACTGTCTTATATCTCAGTGATGTTTGATTCTTTCTAATATAGTTATGTAGACCTACAAATCTGTTAAATGTCTTAGTGATGTTAGGGTCCTTTTAATACAGTTATGTAGGCCTACCAAACTGTCATATGTTTCAGTGATGTTAAGGTCCTTCTAATATAGTTATGTAGACCTACCTCACTGTCATATTTCTCAGTGATGTTAGGGTCCTTCTAATACAGCCATGTAGGCCTACCACCCTGTCATAAGTCTCAGTGTTGTTCTGGTCCTTCTAATACAGTTATGTAGGCCTACCATGCTGTTATATGTCTCAGTGATGTTAGAGTCCTTCTAATATAGTTATGAAGACCTACCACACTGTTAAGTGTTTCAATGATGTTAGGGTCCTTCTAATACATTATGTAGGACAACCACACTATCATATGTCTCAGTGATGTTAGGAGCCTTCTAATATAGGTATGTAGGCCTACCGTACTGTCATATGTCTCAATGATGTTAAGAGTCCTCAGGGTTGCTAGACATCCCTATTTGAGCAGGACTGTCCTGAGATCAGCAGCCCAATCTCAAGTCCTGTACTGCCTGTTAAAATCCTGGTGAAACAGCCTCCGTTTTGTGATTGTGATATTTGATTGGCTCGTATACTGACATATGGGCCAATCGTAAATCGTAAAGTGATGACACTTTTGTTCAATGCGAAACAGAACAGAAGAGGCTCTGCTGTGTGAGTTTTGTTTGGCTCGTATACTGGCATACGAACCAATCAAAAATTGCAAAGCGAAGCTACTTCTGTTTAATGCAGAAGAGCAGGCAGTTCCACATGAAAGTCCTTTTTTATTTTAGATATGTAGGCCTACCAGACTGCCATATGTCTCAGTGATGTTAGGGTCCTTCTAATACAGTTATGTAAGCAACCACACTGCGTTATATTTCAGTGATGTTAGGGTCCTTCTAATAAAGTTATGTAGGTCTGCTACACACTGCCTTATATCTCAGTGATGTTAGAGACTTTCTAATGTAGTCATGTAGACCTACAACACTGTTAAATGTCTTAGTGATGTTAGGGTCCTGCTAATATAGCTATGTAGGCCTACAACACTGTTAAATGTTTTAATGATGTTAGAATTCTTATAATACAGTTGTGTAGGCCTACCACACTGTCATAAGTCTCAGTGATGTTAGGGTCCTTCTAATACAGTTATGTAGGCCTACCACACTGTCATATGTCTTAGTGATGTTAGGGTCCTTATAATATGTTATGTAGGCCAACCACACTATCATATGTCTCAGTGATGTTAGGAGCCTTCTAATATAGTTATGTAGGCCTACCATACTGTTGTATGTCTCGATGATGTTAAGAGTCCTCAGGGTTGCTAGATGTCCATATTTGAGCAGGACTGTCCTGAGATCAGCAGCCCAATCCCAAGTCCTGCACTGCCTGTTAAAATCCCAGTGAAACAGCCTCCGTTTTGTGATTGTGATATTTTAGAAAAGGAAACTCAATTGCCGCACCACTCCCCAAAGTATCCTGTAGCAAACGTAATCAGCAAAATCACAGAGTGTAACTATTCATAGCCAGAGGTTATAAAAGTAAGCTAGTGAAAGATATGAGGAACTATGTCATACCTGATGGCAACAGACATATTCCTTTAGGGGAGAACAAGATGAGATCCAAGGAAACCAAAAAGATATATCCCTGTACTCACCATAGGCAGAATACAAAAGTTAATTTTGTACTAAAATACACTAATGACATACACAAAATCATGAAGATTATTAATAGACACTGGAACTTGCTTGGAATAACAGATGATACAAGGGGAATAGTAGGTGGAAAACCGAGTTTTGTTTTCAAGACTTGTGACAATTTGAAAACAATATTTTCTTACAACTCAAATGATATGTCCCCTATAATAGATAATACATCCGATAAAATAGGAACATTTCCATGCAATCATTGTAGTATGTGTATATATATTAATTCCACCCAGGAATATGAACATCCCAACGGCCATTTCCGTTTCACCCCCAGAAGTTATACGAATTGTGAAACAATGAATTTGGTTTATATGGCTAATTGTGACTTGTGCTCAGTGTTCTATGTTGGCCTCACGAAGAGGAAACTGAGAGAGCGCATATACAATCATACTTATGATATACGTAAACAAAATGAGCTTAACGCATTAGCCAAGCATATCATCTCTAATCCTACGCATAGATTTAAATTTAGGGTACTACAAAATATCAAAATTAGCCCGAGATTGGGTGACAATGAGACAGCCCTAGCAAAGTTAGAGATGGAATGGATATTTAGGTCTGGAGCACACAGAGCCCCTGGCATAAACAATTATGTCTCTATAAAACCATTTTTAGAACAATAGAGGAATTAGGTCCTTCTCAGCCCCCATTGAAATTTTCCCTTAGAAATGAGCACTTTTGTGACATGAAAATACTTATATTTTATGGACAGATTTGGTTTTTGTTATATCTAAACGGCAGAGAACACATACAGGATTATATGAAAAGATGTTACACTTGTAAAGTAGAAGTATAATATTTATGTTTAAAACACCTCCTGAGTAGGTATTTAACTAAGAACATCTAGGTTTCACTTTTAAGGGAATTTAAAGAAGTCAATTTTAAGTTCGAGGATTCCAGTTGTATATTGCAAGCAAACTCCTTAGACGTATGGGTTTCGTGTTATATATACATTAAGTTATGATGAGTCATTATTTACCATCATTTACAAAGTCTTAGAGCACACGACACTTTATAACACAGATGAAAATGAGGTCTATCGACTACAGATAGTTAGGTTGTTCTACCCTGGACACACATTTATGTCCTATGGCAGTAAGTTAGGTTCTTAGCGACTTTATGAACTGACATCAAGTTTTATTTATATTGAACAATTAACGTCGGATATTACCAAGACTTCACATGACACGTGGTTGGTTACCAGCGCTATTTATTCAGACGAGATTATAAGAAAACATATTTATGCTGTGATATCCTAAAGGTTTTATATTTGATCTAACAGCACTTCTTAAACAATTTTAAGAAGTTTTCTTTTATATTGCTGTGATATATTGACGAAGTGATAGGATAATTAATAGTAATAGATACAATTGATGTATTTACATGTTATCTGTGCATATGATAGCTGTGATGTATATGGAATTGGCGATTTTTCACTGCATCTGATTTTTGAGTTTAAATTTACAGTCATACTTATAACATATTCATATTGTTTTTACACTTGTACATATATCAGCCATTTATAGACATCTGCAGCTTATACATACACACAGTTTTTAGCAGTAGTTAGCTACGTCATTGACTCCATTGAGGCCAGTGATAGTGCTTTTTTAACAACACAGAATTGTCAGCGGAGCGTTAGTTCGCCTACTGATGTGTTGTACTTGACGCTATATAGCCATGGAAATTCATTGCAAATCTATGCACCCCACATTAGTTCCTTGTATTTTATTTTATTTGGTTTTATGTTATTTTACTCATTTTACTGTGTCTGTTTTGGACTCATTTATAAAATTTGACTTGCAAGTACTGTATAACAGCTCTTGAATCAAAACAAAGATTCAAGATGATCTACAAAGTAGCATTTAAAATGGGACATCTCCAGTGAAGGTGTTATTCTGTATTTAATTAAATAAAGGGTGAGGATGTTTTGATGAATAAGAATACATTAATTCTGCAGCATCTGATGAAGCTAAACTGTTTGGTTACCCCCTTTTTGTTTTGTTCTGTTTTAATGTTTTAATATTAGACATATGTTAAGATTTTTAATCACAGATGTAATAGTGTTTTACTATATTATGCAGTGACCGGTTAAGAGATGCATAAACAAGTACTATATCTAACCAGGAAGCTGTAGTCTTTTAGTTCAGTATTGAATCATTGCTCGTGATGTTTTGCCTTGATTGATTGTTTTAATTGCTTAATTGCACAATGAAGTGTTTAATGACATGATCAGCAGATAGCGGTTTGGTATATATACCACTGGACCAATACATGTTATTGTATCTGAAGAAGCTTGCCAGCAGCAAGCGAAAGCGCTTATTTACATCTACTTACTCATTGGAATAAAAGTTTTTTGCTGAAGAAAGTGTCTCGTGGTGTATCCTGAATAGTTACACTCTGTGATTGTGATATTTTATTGGCTCATATACTGACATATGGGCCAATCATAAATCGTAAAGTGATGACACTTTTGTTAAATGCGAAACAGAACAGAAGAGGCTCTGCTGTGTGAGTTTTGTTTGGCTCGTATACAGCCATACGAACCAATAAAAAAACGCAAAGCGAAGCTACTTCTGTTTAATGCAGAACAGCAGGCAGTTCCACATGAAAGACCTTTTTTATTTTAGATATGTAGGCCTACCAGACTGCCATATGTCTCAGTGATGTTAGGGTCCTTCTGATATAGTTATTTAGACCTACCTCACTGTCATATGTCTCAGTGATATTAGGGTCCTTCTAATATAGTTATGTAGACCTACCACACTGTCATATGTCTCAGTGATGTTAGGGTCCTTCTAATATAGTTATGTAGACCTACCACAATGAGCAGTGGCAGAAATGTGCACAATAAAGAATTTGTATACATATGTAAAGACCAACACATTTATTTGACATTTTTTCACCAGGAAAGTCCGACTGGTCTAGAAAGTGCCTATTTTCAGCAGAGACCTGGGTATAAATGCTTCTCAGTCACAATATTTTAAAAATCAAATTCAGATATTTTAGATCACAAAGTATAATGTTACATTGCTAACATAAGAGTAAAAGAATGTTGTAATGAGAAGAAAAAATATATAGCAGAGTGCAATGAAAACATGAGTTGAGGAGAATATGTGAAGCAAAATTCGACAGTCACATTATTTGTTACATAGATTAGTATGTGGTAAATGAGACCTGAGACAATTCTATTAAGATATTTAAAGAGATATCAGAAATTATATGATTAAAGACAGTGAGGGGAAATTGAGTGCTGTCTTAGTATGAGAGAGGGTGTGCATATTATGGTTATAGAAGGAAGTACGGGTGGAGAGAAGGAGATTATAAGAAGAGTGCAGGTATGGTGTCTTCGGGTAGCTTAGGTGAGTAGGGAGGAAAGAGGTAGAGGAAAGGTCTGCAGAGATGAATTAAATAAGGCAAGGTAGCAGGGAAAACAAAAAGGAGTGGATGAGGAGGCTGGAGAGGATTTTGAAAGGGGTGAGTGAAGTATAGTGAGCAAGTTCAGCTAGGATTGGCAGAGCAACAGGTCCAAGATTTTGTAAGTTATTTTTTTAGGCAGCATTTACAGGTGGCTAGGTTAGAAATAGTTCTGGGGTGGTTACAGGTGAAGAGTTCCACTTTTTTGCTACTGAGTATGAGTATAGGATTTGTCCGGTTTACATATGATGAGAAGTTGTTTGTCTTCCAATCTAAGAGTTATTTTTGGAAAATACATGTTGATTAAAGGGGTAAGAGCTGGGCAGGCTAATGGTTGGGTATGATTTTATGTATTGTTATAAGTTGAATGTAGGAGAGGTGGAGGGGGAGTTCCAGCAGCTAAGGGTATGCAGACCTTTACAGTGATGGTAGAGGAGGATGAATTAGTAGCAAACTTGGCAATTTTGTTGTAGCAGCTTTCAAATTTGTTTTTTATGGAGGATTGTAAATTGGTTAGAAGTGGCGCTCCACAGAGTAGTGAGAACAGAAGGTAGATTTTGGCTAGAGTAATTTTTGTAGATGCTCAGAAAATTATTGTATCTGTGTAGTTGCAGATAGGTGAGTTTTGTGAAGGCAATGTGGTAGGGTCTAAGGTGGGGGAAGTTGGCTGTGTGGAAGGGGATGTGTCAGGTGAGTTTGAGGTTAAGTTGTCTATGCAGTCTATGATGTATGTATTGAAATAGGTAGTTGTTTGAAGAGGGGGAATGTCTGGGTATGGGCTGGGATCCTTTTTGTACCTGGACTGATGAGAGAGGGATATGGAGGACCACATATAATAAGACTTTGCATCTCTATTAACTTGTTTCTTGACTTAGTTTCATAGCTGTCTGAATAGTTGCCAGTTTTTTGCCATTTGTATTTTTTTTTCCAGTTAATCCATGCTTTGCCTCTGTCTTTCATAAGGAATTTGGTTCATAGGTTCATAGGTTCATGGGTAGGTACTAGGCTATCGGCCCTAGGACCCATACAAGACTAGCCAAAAAATGTACCCTGGCTTTCGCCACCCAAGAAAATTATTTTCCTGTGCCCCTGTCGTGCAGAGCCACAGACGTGATCCCTGGGGTGAATTTCCCATTTTCCATCCAATCATCAAAATATTTCTTGAAGAGTGCTAATGAGGAGCTCTGTTTGACATAGATAGGTAGTCTGTTCCAGAGTATGGGAAGTCTCTGGGACAGGAATCTATCCCTCCAGCATGTTCTGTTTATTGTGGTGACAAGGTTAAGGTCCCTAGAGCGAGTAGCTTGGAGGGATTGGGATTTCTTTAAGTGGAGCATGTCCAACAGCTCTGGGTTTGACATAGCTTTGTATGTTAGGCAGAGATCGCCCATGAGTAGGCGATATGCGATGGAGTAAAGCTGTAGTTTTTTGAGACGGTCTGCATAGGGCATCTGTTTGAGGCCAGTAATCTTCTTTGTGAGGTATTTCTGTGGTCTTTCCAGTTGTTGTAGATGTCTTGTGAGGTACATACCAAAAGGGGCATTGTACTCTATAATGGGTCTAATGAGTGATGAGTAGAAGGGAACAATGACCTCTTTTTTTCTGGATGCGAATCCTTTTGTGATGAGATGAGCCACTTAGAAGGACTTCCTGACCACTGTGGCGATGTGATTATCAAAGGAGAGACTACTGTCCACCTGTGTCCCAAGGTCTCATCACATTTTCGGCATTAAGTAGACTACCAGCTATGTGGTAGTTCATGGGTACAGAGTTTTTACCAAAGGGGATGACAATACACTTTTTGGCATTGAGCTTCAAGCCATGGCTTTGACACCAGGTATCTGTCTCAGTGAGGCCCTTTTGTAGTTTGTCCACATCGTTAGGAGTTTCAATTATGGCTCCTAGTTTGCAGTCATCTGCAAACTTTGTTAGCCAATTGGATTGGTTAATGAGCCTTGGGGTATGGCTGCTTTTAATTATTTTTGTACGCTGTAGGACTAATGTGTAAAGAATATTTAGAAATGCTGCATTGAAGTATTCAACTGCATTATTTTAAAGGATTCTTTTTAGGATGGACCAGTTAACTACTTTCAGAGATTCAATGAAAGACTTCTTGGAGACTTTGGAGAGATTACTGGTAGTTTTGAGCTTTTGTTCCTTTGTTAGTTCTGTAATACTCCTGTGGATATAAGCTGGCAGGTGATCACTTAGTAATTCAGGGAGGGTACCTGAGGAGGTAAAATTAGATGATTTGGTAACCAGAATCCAATCCAGGACAGATTGTTGGGAGTTATTTTTGCCATATCTTGTTGGTATATTAATAAATTGAGTGAATGCAAACAGGTTCATGCTGTCAATCACTGAATTTGCAGATTAAGACTGCCAGTCAATGTTTACATCACCCAGGAAGACAATTTAATTTGTGATTGTTTCTGTTATCCAGGATAGTATGTTTTCAAGTATTGGAATGTTCTGCCCTGGGGATATATAGCACAGCAGTGCATATGATGTTGGCTCTATTAAGTTTTAGGAATAAGATTAGAATTTCTGATTTTCTAAAAGTTGGGATGGTTCCTGTATAGGGAGTTACTGTAAGCATATTTGGAAATATTATAGCTATTCCACCTGCTTTTTTATGTTTTCTGTTGAGCCTAATAATATTATAACCAGGGGGTAGTATTTCAGCATATTTTATTTCAGTCTTTAGCATGTCTCAGTTCTGGCTAGGATGTCTGGGTTGTATTGGGTCGCATGAAAATCTGTGATTTTGTTGCAAATGCTTCTAATATTTAGAGTGACTATTTTTAAAATTTTAGGGTCCATTTTATGATTTGGAGTTTGAATAGGACCTAGGTCGGGGTGGATGTCACTACACTGATGTATGGTGGAGAAAGCAGGTTTGTTTATTATGGCATTTGTAGCAGAGATGGTAGAATCATTACCTTAGCATTGGGAATGACATGTTTTAGTATTTTGAGAGTTATGGGAAATAAGCTCAAAGAGACTTTTGAGTAGCTAGTGGGAAGATGGTTGATGAGTAAGGATGAAGTAATGGCTAAGGTCTGCTTATTTAATACTGCTACTGGTGGTTATGTTAGGAATGTAAGGAGGAGGAAGAATAAGATGATACAGGAAGGAAATAGCATGGTTATTTTTGTAAAAAACCTCGCCATATGGTTAGGTAAGGTAATGAGTAGTGATAGAGTGGAGAATAGGTAGGTTTTGATGGGAAGGAAGCAGAGTGAGATTTGATTAGGAATTAAGAACAGAAGTGGGTAGAGGTGGTATAAAGGGAAAGTTTGTGATTGGATAGTAAGTTAAGCACAGGATAGGAGGGTGAGTAGCGGAGGTGGAGTAAGTGAGCATAAGTCTAGATATAGTGGGGGTGGTTGGGAATTGGGGGTAGGCCAGGGGAGTAGAGTGAAGCTTGAGCATAGTTAGGGCTGAACAGAGCGGGTTGGCCCATGGTGGAGTAAGTACCAGGAAAACTATCTGTAAAACTGCAGCAAAAACAAAAGGTAAGACAAATCCTGCTAATTTTAAGGACAGTAAAACAAGCTGGTAAAATGTTGTTAACTTGCACCTAAGTTAACTGCAAAAATCAGTATTGCAGTGACTTTGGCTTGAAATAATGCTATAATACTTGGAAAAACAGCTGTGTTAAAGGGAGGACCAATCAGGTCTTTCACTGGAATGCAGTTACTCCCCCCCACAGATGGTTTCCCAATAAAAACAATCAGTGAGGTAGAATGTTTATGGATACAAAGGCAAAGTCTCTGAATTCTAAATACTGGACTTGAGTCACATCATTTAATTTTATGGTTATGGGATTTTTATTGCTGTTCCAGTGATGTTTTTACACTGCTAGAGTAAAATATCCTAAAGTGTTAATTTAGTTTCACCTTCAGCAGTAAAAGGCCTGTGAGTGTGGGTGGTAGACTGAGAGTGTTCCTCCGACAGATTCAACACTACCGTACAGAACACACTAATGCATGAGTGAGGGAAAACTATTAAGTCTTTAGTCTGAGTCTTGGAAAATTTGCTTTACATAGATTTTAACTCATGGTATTGTTTCTTTTGAACTTTTGCAATTGCAGGTGAAATTCAGCTGTACAAGTTCCTTTGGTATTGGGATATGTTAACTTTTGTAGCAGGAACTGTCAGACTTACTGTGTGCTTGGTACACTGGGAAAGAGAGAAAAAATTAAATTAAGATTGTTTGATGGTTGAACTAGGTAGATAAAATGCTATTTGTTTATACTTTGTTGCATCAAGTAGTGTTTGGCAAACATGAGTAGTGCACTATATTTCACAGTTGTGCATTTCTGCTTTATAGCCTTTATAGCTAACAGAGGAGATATGTCTAGGTATGCAAGTTTGGGATTACTAAAAACAAAAAAATGGAGGCTTCCACAGTTTAGGACAGAAAGGAAACTAAACTATACTAACAAGCGATATGTGTTTGTATGCAAGTGTGGGGTTACTGAGATGTAGGTTTACAGATTTTAGGAGGATGGGTAGAGCACCAATCTCAAGTTAAGTCCCACTCTTTGCTACAGTACATGCAGTCTGTAAATGTGATATTTAAGCACTTTAGAATAAGCAGCTTGACTTTGTACCATATATAAAAAGTAGGTAATGACCAGACTCTCTTCACAAACAGAACTCTCATATATTATTAACAGATGACTAGACTATCCAGTAACTATGCAGCACATAAAGCAAAACGTAGATGGTTTCACTGAATCCTCCAGCAAAAAGCCAGTAGAAACTTGCTAATATAATTGCTACACATTAACAACAGAAAGACATTTTGCTGTTGCTACTACTGAATCCTAGACCAAAAAGCCAGTAGAAACTTTCAGATATATTTGCTACCAAGTAACAGCAGAAGATGCCACTTAACAGAGTTTAACACAGTAGGAAAGCAAAATAGCTGTCACTACTCAATCTTATAGGAAAAAGCCAGCAGGTTCCATGACGTGTAACATCATGTGTAATGGAACTCTGTTAATGCCTCCTTATGTAATACTTGTTTGGTTAGTAAGTTAACTTAGGCAAAAAACATAATGAGGTAAAATATAACAAGTTTAGGTAAGCAAGTTCCCAAGCTAAGCTGCAAAACATACATACATCAAGATGTTAGAAACAAATGCTAAATGTTAGTGTAGAGTGGGAAGTAGGAGCGTGTACTTATTTAGAATTAGGGTTATACAGGCTGCACATGGATTAAAGATATTCACATACTGTACTGCTCAAACAACTTTTAAAGATGTACCTGATGTCATAGAATCATTTATGTGCAGCTTTAGCGAAGAGCTGTTACTTACTTTAGAATGCTGGGAGTGTTTTAGTCTTTTCTGGTTGCTGACATATGATGAAAGTTGATTCCAGCATGCTAGTAAAATGTTAGAGAAAGACTTCTCACCAGTGGCTAAACCAAATTGGAGGTCATTTCAAAGATAGAAAATTGGCACTCTTACCTCTGAGGATGCACTTGTCTTCCCTAACTGATAGCTTGGTAAAAAGTGGTGTGCAGTACAGAAGGCTGATAAATTTACTCCTGCCACATTTGCATGCTCTCTGTTGGCGATACTGAATGCTGATAAATTTACTCCTGCCACATTTGCATGCTCTCTGTTGGCGATACTGAATGCTGATAAATTTACTCCTGCCACATTTGTATGCTCTCTGTTGGTGGTACTGAATGCTGATAAATTTACTCCTGCCCCATTTGTATGCTCTCTGTTGGTGGTACTGAATGCTGATAAAGTTACCCCTGCCCCATATGCATGCTGTCTGTTGGCAGTACTGAATGCTGATAAATTTACCCCTGCCCCATTTGCATGCTCTCTGCTGGCAGCACTAAATGCTGATAAATTTACCCCTGCCCCATTTGCATGCTCTCTGTTGGCAGTACTGAATGTTGATAAAGTTATCCCTGCCCCATTTGCATGCTCTCTGCTGGCAGCACTAAATGCTGATACATTTACCCCTGCCCCATTTGCATGCTCTCTGTTGGCAGTACTGAATGCTGATAAAGTTACCCCTGCCCCATTTGCATGCTCTCTATTGGCAGTACTGAATGCTGATAAAGTTACCCCTGCCCCATTTGCATGCTCTCTGCTGGCAGCACTAAATGCTGATAAAGTTACCCCTGCCCCATTTGCATGCTCTCTATTGGCAGTACTGAATGCTGATAAAGTTACCCCTGCCCCATTTGCATGCTCTCTATTGGCAGTACTGAATGCTGATACATTTACCCCTGCCCCATTTGCATGCTCTCCGTTGGCCATGAGCTGCTTGGCTGTGCCATGTTTCTCTTGTGCCCTTAGTACTCTCCACTCGGGCTGGGACTACACCAGTGGTGGACTGGGCAGGGGAATTGAAGCAAAGCAGCCTGCATCATCTCGTACACTAGTCCTGTGTTTTTTGGTATGCCCTAACTGGGCAGAGCTAATGACATCATGTGCATCACCACAAGCAACATCAGGTAACATCCTTCCCCTCACACGCTGCAGATTTTCCAGTGATCTGTCCAACAATTTTTGGCATATCCCCACCATCAGCAATGCATCCTCAGCATGGGCAGAAACCTATCCTACCTGGAGGGGGCAAGCCAGCCAAACTACTCTTTCCCACCCCTACTTCCCCAAATCCTCCAGCACTTGAGCCATTAGTGGATCTTGGGTTGTCTGAGTCATAGTTAGGGCTCCATCCCTCTATAACACTCAGCTAGGTATGTTGATTCATTTGGAGAGTATTATGGTGAATAATAATGTCGCTGTATGTGTCACATGACACTGAGCTAGGTATGTTGATTCATTTGGAGAGCATTATGGTGAATAATCAAATCCCTGTATGTGTCACAGGGAACCACTGACCTTTTCAAATGACATAATATAATCAATTTAGGGATCAGCACAGAGAGGTAATCAGCATATCTCACTAACAGTTGTTTGTAACGGGGATGCATTTATGGAAGATGGAACAGCGATGCATAAGCAATGTGCATATCTAGTTTTGAAGAAGGACACCTTTAGTTTGAGCTATCCTTAAGTCTGAAGTTAACAGTATAAGACACTGTAGTATAGCTCTAGTTAAAGTTGTACACTGTCAACAGCTTTTGAAACATGTTTTCAGCGAGATTGTGGGGTCAAGCATAAGATCTAAGGAATTCCACTACGAGACTCTGCCAAACCCTCTGAAGTGCTCCAAAGAGATAACCCCTCTACAGAAACTCTAATAGTCTGTGTGTGCTGCATTCCACCCCATTTACTACATCCTAAGAAACCTCCCCTCTAAGGAATTCCGCTACGGGACTCTGCCAAACCCTCTGAAGTGCTCCAAACAGATAACCCCTCTGCAGAAACTCTAATAGTGTATGTATTGTCATTTGTAAACTTAATTATGCTACTTGTACCTCACTACTGTGGTGCCTGTACTTTGCCCCGTGCTAGCCAAGCAGCCTACTGTGGTTTCTATTTCTCTTGCACCTAAATCCCCCCTACCCTCTAAGCCACCTGATATATATTTCTGCCCACATTCTTTTATAGACTACTTTTCTATTCCGCTCTCTCCCAAGCCACCCCCACTCTCCCTACTTTTATACCCTGTACACCTTTATACAGGTGCCTGCTGTACCTGGTACATTGAAGTTCTACCTTTCTCCCCTCATTCTCTGTAGTATAGACTTACCTCTGATGTTTCTGTCCTTCTGGTAGAATCACACATTTCTCCTAAAGCTGACTGGTTTCTGTCAGACACCTTCTCTCCAGCCATCCCTCCTCACTATCTACTAGTCCTTTTACACTCAGCAGCCCCTCCCCAACCTACCCCCTCCTGCCAATCAAATCTACTCCCTCCCTTCCTTCTGGATCCATTCTCTACTGCATCTATACTTCTATCGTCTACCATGCCTTCTCTTTTACCCACTGCCATTCTTACTCCATCTGTCTGCATTCTACTACTACTCCCTTTATACCAAGCCACCTCCTACACCTATACCCAACTACATCCCTCCTCCCTATCCTATCCCATATCTCTCCACCTCCTTCAAAAACACACTTCCACAACATATCTGCCTCTCTAGTTGAACCCAATCCACTCCATTACTTCAAAATAAAAAAATCACATCCTCAGTTACATACTGGAAGCCTTAACTAATACCCTACTGTCCACTTCTAATTAATTCCAAATCAAAAGCACTACTTTCCTTCCTCAATGACTTCAACTTAGGTGGGGACATAGACCCAAACCCAGGACCAAATACTGCCCCTAGTCACAGTCCCCCATCAATAATAATTCAACCACCGTCAAATGCTTCAAATTCCTTACCATCAATGCCCAGAGTTTAAAAAAACAAAGTAGCCCACTTCCATGCCTGGCTAAACCACAACCTACCCGGCACTGTAGCCATCTCTGAAGCCTGGATAAAACCACATATTAGTGACTCCGAATTCCTCCCCCCTGGATTTCAATCTCTGAGAAAGGACAGCATAAACAGAAAATGTGGTGGTGTAGCCTTAATCTACACTAACCAACTATCCATAACCCCCTATCCCAATCATATCCCTCCATTCTACAATGCAGAACTAGTAGTTGGCCTCCTAAAAATAAATAACCACAAAAGCATTTTCATTATATCCCTCTATATCCCCCTGGTAATAATATCACTACTCTAGAGGAAATCCTCGTCTGGACATCCATCAGTATTAAGCTAGAAACCTATATACTTAGAGATGTAATTATCAATTGGAACAAAATCAATAACCCTAATCCCACCATATCCATCAGTCCATGTATTTACTCCAAATTAACTAACTCCATAACCAAACCTAACAAAACAACCCCCCCCCGGGACCATACTAGACTGGATCCTTGTATCCCATCCTAATAAAGTCATAAAATCCAGCATAATACCCGACTCATTAGGAGACCACTTCCCAGCCTTCACCCATAGAGCTACCCTCTCCTCTCCTCACCAACACCACTATATTCAAACACGTAATCTCTCAAACATTAACCCCATTACTTTCTCCAACTCCCTAAAGCAAATTAACTGGAGCCCCCTAAAAACACTTCCACTTGACAAAGCCATAGAATTTTTCAACTCAACCTTCATAAATGTCCTAAACTGCCTAGCTCCAATAAAAACAAAAAGAGTAAAAACAAAGACCACCCCTTGGCTAACTAAAGACACCAAAAAACTTATGCTACAAAGAGATAAAACTTGGAAAGCCTATCTCAATAACAAACAGCCTGAAACTTTACTTAAATACAAACAACTATGCAACCTTACTAAAAAACAAGTCATTAGAGATAAAAAGTCTTACCATATCAAACTTCAATTTAACCATTCTAACAACCCCAAACAGTTCTGGAGTTCCATTAATTCCCTTCTCAACCCAGGTACCCAAAGCAACCCCTGCCCTGACAACCGCAAATCTGAGCCTGAAATAGCCTCCCTATTCAACTCCTTCTTCACAAACTCTATAGCAGAACTGACCAAGACCTTCCCCAATCAATAACTCGTCCCCTCAAGATATCCAACCATCCTCTTCCCCCTACTATTCCTCCCCCTACATTTCAGCTTAAACCCATCTCAACCTCCCACATAAAGAAATTACTCTCTAACCTAAAACCTTGCTCCAATGCCCCTGACAACATCCCATCCTCCTTCCTAAAACTAGCTGCTGATGGCATCGCTGTCCCCATTAGCATCTTGATCAATAGGTCTATGCTGGAATCCTGTGCCCAAATGATGGCGTGCCACCTTTATTCTACCTCTCTATAAAGGTGGCAAAACAATAACATTTCAAACTTCCGCCCCATAGCCATCCTCTCCTCCATCTCTAAACCCCTAGAAAAATGCACCCACCTTCAGCTATGCCATTCCTAGCCAATCACCCCTAACCAACATGGCTTCTGACCTGGCCATAGTACCATCACTGCCCTTCTCTCCTTCTTACACACAGTAAACCTTGCCCGCGACTCTGGAAACATAGTATTTATAGTTCTACTGGATCTGCCCAAAGCATTCGATACCATCTCCCATACCCACCTCATAAACCATCTTTCCAATTTTAATCTCTCCCACAATACCTTATCTTGGTTCTTCAGCTACCTTTCTGACAGGTGTCAAGCTGTAAAATGGGGAAAAAGCACCTCTACCTTCCTTCCTACCCCCACTGGGGTACCTCATGGATCCATACTTGGTCCACTGCTATTCAACGTCTTTATTAACGACTTTCACAAATCCTTACCCAACACCAATATTGTGCAATATGCAGATGATTTTACATTAATCTGCTGCACCTCTAACCTTCCAGAGCTCCAGACAGTGACACAATCAGCCTTCTCCACCACTGAAAAGTGGATGCTCCAAAACCATCTCTCTCTAAATGCCAACAAATCCAAAATACTTCTATTCTCCCCCTCTAAAGCATCCCCTATTGATAAAAACTCATTCCAAATCATTGGCCAAAACAACTCCACCATAGAGGTTGTTCCCTTTGCCAAACTTCTAGCAGTTACCATCGATGAACACCTAAAATTTGATAGTCACATCCAGCAAAACATCAAGAAAACCCATATAAAACTTGGCTTGCTGTACAGAAACATTCACTTCCTCACACCTTCCACCAGACTAACTCTAGCCAATACTTATCTACTCCCCTCACTACTTTAAAGGGCTCCTCTTCTAACAAATGTATTTGCCTCCCTTTCCTCCAAACTAGAAATGTTACAATAAAATTTCCAAATTTGCAACCAAAGCCAAATTCTCCTCCCACCATTGTACCTCCCTACATTTGTTCAACTGGCTTGAACTCTCCAACCACCTAGACTATCTCCAAATTACTACAGCCCACAGACTAATTTTTCTACCTAAGTGCCCAGCACTAACCAACATCCTTCAACCTCATACCCTCACAGAACTCTCAGATCTACTCACCAAAACCTAATCTCTGTCCGCAGACCCAATCGTCCTGCAGGTCAGCTTCTGCTATCCTTTTCCTTAGATAAAAATGGAATTCTCTTCCTTTATCTCTAAGGACTTGTGAAAACTATGAAAACTTTAAAACTCAGCTACATTCCTATCTTTACTCTAACAGGAAATGCAACTGCACCCTCCCTCCTTACCTAATAAACATGTCTACCATCTTAACACCCTCCTTACCTAATAAACACGTCTACCATCTTAACACCTGACTACCGCTGTCTTCAAGCTAGCCTGTCACAAATATAAATAGTGTAAATAACTAATGTGTATTGTGTATCCACAATCTTATGCCTGTTCTCTTGCAGGAAGTGAAATTGTAAAAGCTTTTTCTTTTCCACAATTAATTGTACCTGTAACTAATGTATGTAAAGCAAACATTTTGTATCGAAACTATGTAAAGTGGAGCTTATCTCCCCGGGCCTCCACTGAAAATGGGCTCCCTGAGCCCAGTGGACCTCCCCGGTCATCAAACTGGAAATAAATAAATAAAATCTAATTATATTTGTTGTGCTACTTAATGGATGTTGTTGCTAAGAGGGTTATTGAGTTGTACTGGACCTATATTAGGAGTTTTGTACTATGGTGAAGTAATAACTCTATGTTGTTGGTATTAGTAGGACATTTGTATTGGCTAATCCATTGTCAAACTGAAGACACTTTGTAGTATGATTTGTTGTTTCTTGGAAGCTGAGTCTGAACTGAGAGTAAACTGTAAACATACGCGGTAATGTTGAGTTTTAATAGATCCTGTCTTACATTGCTAAAGTGGGAGAACAGGACGGAATGCAAAACTAATCCTTGGGGAATCCAGCAGCTAAATTACTGACATCAGAAAATGTGTTGACCATACAGACCTGGTAAGTTGTTTACTGAGGTAGTTCTTTCATTAAGTGATACCATCATCTCCAAACTTTTGTAGTAGAAGGGAGTGACTAACATTTTCAGAAGCTTGGGTTATGTTAATAAACATTCCGTCAGTTAACAGGCCTTTGTTGATATTATTATTCATTTGTTTTGTGGCCAGGTACATTACTGTGACAGTACTAAGCCCAAGACAGAACTTGTGGTGAGTATGGAGAAGGTGCCCATATTTGTTTACATGATCTAGTATTACAAAACAGTGAGATTTTTTTTAAAGATTTTGGTTAGAAGACATGGAGCTGTTGGCCTGTAATCAGCTGGTGATAAAAAGAAGACATTACCAAGATGGACAATGTATGCATATTTAAATTGTAAGAGAACTATACCAGGGGTTAGGGACAGGTTAAACAGGTGCGGTGATCGCTTGGAGAGTTGATCTACTCCCATTATCAGGAATTATAGATGTATTTTGCTGAATTAATTTTTTGTTTACCTTTTTAACAATATTGTGATGTCTTTTGGTTGGAGTTAATTTAAATGAAACGAAAAAAATCCCTTAAGAAGACATTTTGAATTATATAGGTGCTACCAGTTTGCTGAAAGGAAGCATTAATTAGTGCTAGGATATAATTGCTGTTTGTAGTTGCAGTTTACTGTAAGAAATGTTTGGATCATTGACAAAGGAAGTGTGTAGGTTAGATTTCCAACTGTATATTTGCCTGTAAATTGCACACTTAGTTATCTCACTTACATTCACAAAGTGTTTAGGGCAGTGACTTCTAAGATAAGTAGATTTACAGCATTAATAAGTATCCTGCAGTTTTTTCCTGAGGTCTATAGCAGTTTGGAGAAAATAGTTATTAGATAGCTTTTTCCCACTTTTACCACATTATACTTCTATTCTAAATTTGGGATTTCATTTCTAAAGTTAATGAGTGAAATATTTTTCCTTTCAGTCTTGTATGTATAACAGGAAACATATTGTCTTCAGGTTATTTGATTTAGGAAGAGGACCAGTGTTAATTTCAGGTCTTTCTCTTGGAACAGCGGAGTCCAGTCAATTGATTCTAGTTTAACTATTAGTTCAGGTTCTGTGGTACTAGTAATGGATGTCATACTGATATGGAGGGGTAGATCTGTTGTTATTTTAAAGGTCCAAGCTAAGATGTAAGGAGAATGATTGGTCATGCTGTTAGGGAGATGAGGTACCCCAGTTAAAATTTAGTCCATTAGGAAATCATTGTCCATGAATGGCTTGGACCAGCTGAGATATTTGTTTATTTGTTCAAGACCCACAAAGCAGAGCAACCTGTTTATTGGAGGGCAATTGGTGTTATGATATTAATGTTGCCTAGAATAACTGTATTTTATTGTGGACCAAATGGAGAGATACTTTTTATTGTTTATTCTTTCAGGTTAGCTGTAGGGGGAATATTGATGATTCAAATACATAAGTTAGTCTTACTTCCTAAAGTGACCTTTTACCCCGTTGGAAGCTCTCTCATCATTGCATTGTTACTATCCATTTCCTGAATGCTAAAATTGGCTTTATTTTTAGTAACTGTTCATACACCCCTCAAGTTCTTTCACCAAGCCTGTTGTCTTGACTAAGGGTATAGCTATGGTTTATATAACTAGATGGATGAAAGTTATCTTTTAGCCATGTTTAGGTGATGACAAAGGTGTCTGGATTTTCCATAAGAAGAAAGGCTTCATGCTGATTCCATTTGTTATTGAGCCTCCCTTTGTACAGTGGGCTAATATTTAGATATTTTTCTGTAGTTACTGGATGACATCGACGTAGGATTTCACAGCTTGGTTTGGGTTAGAGTTTACTTTTATGTCTCCTGCTCTAAGAACATTTGAAATGGTAATATTTACACGGAGGTGATTTTGAAGGTGTAAAATGTGTGTGTGTGTGTGTGTGTGTGTGTGTGTGTGTGTGTGTGTGTGTTTGTTTTCTTGTTGCATAAAGAGCTACAACTTAGTGTTCTTCCAGCATAATCAGGAGGTTTAATAAAGAGCTGACTTGGGTGGAGAGAGATTATTTGGCCTTGGTTGAAGAGGTAATCATATGAACAGAGCCATTAGCTGAACAGGAAGTAAGAGAAGACTGTCAAACAGGGAAATGGTGATGATATGGTTAATGGGGGAATTAGAAGGCATGCCATGGAAGTCAGAAGAAACAAACTAATCAAGGAGAGAAAAGAACAACTGTCCAGCAATTAATCAATCCTTTCTGTATAGCTTCAACAACTCTATCTTCCCTATGTCTACTTAACACTGGAGTCCCACAGTGGTCAGTGCTTTGTCCCCGTCTGTTTTCAATTTTGTCAATGGACTGTACTTTGAACTCCTAAATCTCAATCTGGTTATGTATGCAGTTTACATACTTGTCTTACAATCAAGCAATAACCCAAGTGAATGTCAAAGAAAGACTTTTCTGAACTGTGTAAATGGTCAAACTCCAACAACCTTTTAATTAACCACGTACAACAAATGTTATGATTTTGGGAACCCCTAAAATATTACATAATATGCCACGTACTCGGCTCACTGCTGTCTGTGGTAGCACTACACCAATTGTTACAGAACAGAAATACCTGGGCCTTATTATTAATCCAACTCTCCATTACAAAATACAGACATGATTAAAAGCAAAGTCTTAGAACAATTAAAATTTTGTTACTGACTCATTGCTTTTCAGTCTGCAAGAGCCCACTTAGCTCTTCCTAAAAATACATAACTTCCCAGTTTCGAATTTGGCCTTCCCTTTCTGGTTTTACAGTCAACCAAAATTACCCACAGAATTTAAATGATCTGTTGATTCATTCTCCTAGCTGATCTCTTACCTCATCATTGAAAATTACTAGAAAACACCAACTGGCGACAGTGACTAATAAGGCTTCCTTTCTAAACAGTACATTCATTTCAAGGTCATAAATTAAGGTTACTGCCCCAACTCTAAAAATGAAACTTCACTTCCAAGAAAATTGTTACGATCTGATAAGCTCCCAAGAGAAACCCCTCTTGCTGTCTTAACCTTTGAAATCTGCACAAGTAGAAAAGTCTTTCCCTGCACTGGGACCTGCAACCTGGAACCATCTACTTTTAGAAGTTAAGATTTGAGAATCCTGTGAGAGTTTTAAAAAGCCATTAAGGAGCATCTCCTCTCTGAATCCTTATGCAACAGCTTTCAAGACAATGGTTAACAGCATCATACAACTTCTACTGAACCAGGCAGGAATAATTCTATGTCTGGGGTTATCAGACTACTGTATGCATGTTTTTTTTAGATATATTAATGGCAAACTCTATGTAAATGTACAATTATTTATACTTGTGTTTCATGACCCCTTTATATGTATGCTCTGTACTTCATAGTGTCTCTGATCATACTGCCTGCCATACTTATATGTGTCTGTATTGCTTTTATCTGTGATTACGATGGTATCTTATTCCTTCTATGAAGTCTTTGTCTTCTTCGGCCATGGCTGAAAGAGGCCTTTTGGACCAGTCTACCT
This sequence comes from Protopterus annectens, assembly GCF_019279795.1. NCBI lineage: Eukaryota > Metazoa > Chordata > Ceratodontiformes > Protopteridae > Protopterus > Protopterus annectens. Next base: position 333,188,336 of record NC_056744.1, on the reverse strand, counting down.
ACCCAGTTATCAAATAGTGAATAAATAAATAAAATTAAAATTGGACACCCACCTAAGGCCAACCACAGATATAAACACTAAGGACTGAACAGGAGGAAAATGTTATTTATTATAATGACAAAAATACCTTTCCTCTCACCAGTGGTCATTTTTTAAAGATATTTATTTATTTAGTTATTTCTTGTAATTTCATTACTGGGAAAGTCCGACTGGGTAGGAACACATTTTCAGCAGAAGCTGGGGAGAAAACCTCCAAAGTATTACAAAACATTTTAAGAACAATAATTTTAGTCTTTAAAAATAATACAGAAAACAAATGCAGTTTAAATAATTATATGAAATTAGACATAATATGAAAACATTGGTTAAGAATAGATACAAGTTATATGACAATGATTTAACAGTTAAGAGAAATTTTAGACAGTTTATAGAGGCATTAAAGGAACATTAGTATAACAGAAACAGGAATTGCAATATGAAGTGAGAGAAAAGCAGGCTTTTGGTATACTTAGACAGAAAGCCAGGGGACAGAAACTGATAGAATTAAGGAAGTGAGTGAAGAAGGGAGAATAAGGAGGTGTAAGGTATGAATAGGTGTTTGTTCACATTTAGAACATTTGTAAATAGGTACAATAACATTGAATAAACCTGTGTAATACCTCTCTGCTGCCACCAAAAGTATTAGTATCTTTTTGACTTTTGAGTTATAATGTTTAGTTGTGAGTTTCTTTTAGTAGTTACTTCAGTAAGACTGGCTTCCCTGCTTACAAATTTAATGATTCCAGCAATGGGAGGGGATGTAGACAAGGGAAGGGAGTAAACTGAAGCCAAGGGAAGTTAAACTGAGTAGGCAATACCCCACCATCATCACCGTCCCTCTTTTTGGCATTTTCTACACAAGATTGGGATGTCACATCAGATGTCACCATCTCTCTCGATTCAAAGCCACTTTTCTACCTTCTTTAACAGTCACATTCGACTGTTTCAGGTCTTCTCTCACACAAGCCAGTCATCACTTTGTTGGATGCCCTTGTTTCCGCTTGCCTTCTTCCTGTCTGTCCCAAATCTTCTTCACCAGATCATCTTCTGCTTTCCTGCAGATGTCCGCAAACCATTGGAATCTGTTTTCATTGACGTTCTCTGCAATTGGAGCTACTTTGGCTTGTGCTATTATGTCCTCATTTCTTTGACTGTCCCACAGTTCATCGTGCCAGCCATTCCAGGCACTTCATCTCCATCACTTCTGACTTCCTCCATTGCTCTGCTCCAGTTTCTGTATCAGAAAAGTACTGGTTGCACCACTGTTTTTTACACCTTGCTTTTCAGCTTGTTTTGTGTTATTCTGTCACACACTACCCCTGACACTCTTTGTCAGTTGGTTACAGACCCACTTTTTTTAGCTTTGACCTCCTCATTCAGACTTCCCTTCTCATCAGCCACCCCTCCCAGGCACTTTAAATTACTGTGTTCCACTATTTTCCAGTCTATTTCAGTTTTCAGTTCTCATTTCCCCCATTTCCTGCCATTACCACTATTGTCTGTACTGTTTCATCTAATGTGCCTTCAGTTTGGGATTCTGTTCCACTATCGTTTGTTGAAGTTCCTGTTCAGTGTTTGCAGATGATGATGATGATGATAACTGCACACTAACCCTATGTTGCTGTATCTTCATATAGCTACTCAGTCATTCTTTGTATTTGTGACCTTTTCAGAGTAAGTTATAGCTGAAATTACTCAAGCTGCAAATGTTAAATAAGCACATTGACCTGGTACATGTGATCTGAGACTTGAGTTTTGTTTGTCACTCAGTCACAGCTCTCTGACCATAACACAGAGGATTATGAACAGCTCTCTGACCATAACACAGAGGATTATTAACAGGTCTCTGACCATAACACAGAGGATTATGAACAGGTCTCTGACCATAACACAGAGGATTATGAACAGGTCTCTGACCATAACACAGAGGATTATGAACAGCTCCCTGACCATAACACAGAGGATTATGAACAGGTCTCTGACCATAACACAGAGGATTATGAACAGGTCTCTGACCATAACACAGAGGATTATTAACAGGTCTCTGACCATAACACAGAGGATTATGAACAGGTCTCTGACCATAACACAGAGGATTATGAACAGGTCTCTGACCATAACACAGAGGATTATGAACAGGTCTCTGACCATAACACAGAGGATTATGAACAGGTCCATGACCATAACACAGAGGATTATGAACAAGTCTCTGACCATAACACAGAGGATTATGAACAGGTCTCTGACCATAACACAGAGGATTATGAACAGGTCTCTGACCATAACACAGAGGATTATGAACAGGTCTCTGACCATAACACAGAGGATTATGAACAGCTCTCTGACCATAACACAGAGGATTATTAACAGGTCTCTGACCATAACACAGAGGATTATGAACAGGTCTCTGACCACAACACAGAGGATTATGAACAGGTCTCTGACCATAACACAGAGGATTATGAACAGGTCTCTGACCATAACACAGAGGATTATGAACAGGTCTCTGACCATAACACAGAGGATTATGAACAGCTCTCTGACCATAACACAGAGGATTATGAACAGGTCTCTGACCATAACACAGAGGATTATTAACAGGTCTCTGACCATAACACAGGGGATTATGAACAGGTCTCTGACCATAACACAGAGGATTATGAACAGGTCTCTGACCATAACACAGAGGATTATGAACAGCTCTCTGACCATAAAACAGAGGATTATGAACAGGTCTCTGACCATAACACAGAGGATTATGAACAGGTCTCTGACCATAACACAGAGGATTATGAACAGGTCTCTGACCATAACACAGAGGATTATGAACAGGTCTCTGACCATAACACAGAGGATTATGAACAGGTCTCTGACCATAACACAGAGGATTATGAACAGGTCTCTGATTGTAACTACAGTATTATGTATTAAGAGACACGGATGCCAAGAAATTCACTTCAAGAATGAAGCTCAAGTGGTGAATCTTGATATCCATGCTGAGAACGCATAACTTAGGGTTACGATCGAGACCCGATCGTAACCTTTTATAGTGCATGGAGCTTCGTTTCCACCATGTACTACTAGTTACTGAAAAAAGTGCTAAGTGTTTTGCTGGCTTTTAAAGCTGTAAAGCATATAGTGAGCACTGTCAAAAAGACAGCATGACATGTTGTCTTATGTTAGGGTAAGAAAGAAACATATTACTGGTACAGAAAACAGGCAGAAAGAAATCTGTTTTTAATTCTGCTGCTGCTGTTTGCTGGCCATTACTGACAAGTTTAACTGCCTAACTGAATACCGAATTTAAACAACCTGAAGCAGGGATTGCTTAACAGTTCTTAAGATCGGGTCAAATGCTATAGAAGCACTTAACTGGTTCATCTTTTTCACAATATCAGAGTGTAATTACGGCAGTCTATGTAGTTTGTAGTATGTCAGTCATGTAGCCCTCTGTTTCCTGTGTTCATAGGTACTTACTAGGCTGTTGATCTTTGAGAATCTTAAGAAGCCTCACAACTTCTTCTTCTTTTTCTTTCAGCTTTTTCCCAGTTAGGGGTTGCCACAGCAGATCACCTGTCCGCTCATAATTGGCAGTGGAGTTTTACAGTGTCGAGTTGCCAGCCCGGTGCCCAACCTTTCACAGAAGGCACACACAAACAAGCACTCACACCTATGGTCAATTTAGAGAGTCCAATCCACCTGCAGCATGTCTTTGGGATGTGGGTGGAAACCGGAGCACCCAGAGGAAACCCACGTGACCACAGGGAGGACATGCAGACTCCACACAGAAGGCACCCCAGCCGAGGATCAAACCAAAGAACCTCTTGCTGTGAGGTGACAATGCTAACCACTGCACCACCATGGCCGCCCTTAAGAACCTTACAACTACAGTGTAAAATTCAGAGTCAAGTGGCCCTCCACCCAGACTTTAGGGTTGTTGAAGTACACTACCATGTGTACCACAGATGCATAAATCTGCTCACATACAGCAGTTACTGAACTATATCAGTGTGATACAATTTCCACCACAGAGGCATATACTTGCTCAAATAAACCAGTTATTGTACTATGTCAGTATGATAGCACGTGCACCAGAGGTGTATATACCTGCTCACATACAGCAGCTACTGAACTGTCTCAGTATGATACCACATGCACCACAGATGCATATACCTGCTTACATACACCAGTTACTGAACTATGTCAGTATGATACCACGTGCACCACAGATGCACATACCTGCTCACATACACTAGTTACTGTATTATGTCAGTACGATGCCACATGCACCATAGATGCATATACCTGCTCATAAACACCAATTACTGAACTATGTCAGTATGATACCACTTGCACCACAGATGCACATTCCTGCACACATACACTGCTTACAGTATTATGTCAGTATGATGCCACATGCACGACAGATGCATATACCTGCTTACATATAGCAGTTACTGAACTATGTCAGTATGATACCACGTGCACCACAGATGCATAAACCTGCTCACATACACCAATTATTGTACTATGTCAGTATGATACCAAATGCACCACAGGTGTATATACCTGCTCACATACACTAGTTACTGAACTATGTCAGTATGATACCACATGCACCACAGATGCATATACCTGCTCACATACACCAGTTGCTGAAATATGTCAGTATGATACCACATGCACCACAGATGCATATGCCTGCTCAAATACACCAGTTACTTTACTATGTCAGCATGATACCACATGCACCACAGATGCATATACCTGCTCACATACAGTAGTTACTGAAGTATGTCAATATGATACTATGTGCACCACAGATTTATATACCTGCTCACATACAGCAGCTACTGGACTATCTCAGTATGATACGACATGCAGCAGAGATGCATATACCTGCTTACATACACCAGTTACTGAACTATGTCAGTATGATACCACGTGCACCACAGATGCACATACCTGCTCACATACACCAGTTACTGTATTATGTGAGTATGATGCCACATGCACCACAGATGTATATACCTGCTCACATACACCATTTACTGAACTATGTCAGTATGATACCACATGCATAAGAGGTGTATATACCTGCTCACATACAGCAGCTTCTGAACTATCTCAGTATGATATCACATGCACCACCGATGCATATACCTGCTTAAATACACCAGTTACTGAACTATGTCAGTATGATGCCACGTGCACCACAGATGCACATATCTGCTCACATACACCAGTTACTGTATTATGTCAGTATGATGCCACGTGCACCACAGAAGCATATACCTGCTCACATACACCAGGTACTGTACTATGTCAGTATGATACCACATATGCATATACCTGCTCACATACACCAGTTACTGAACAATGTCAGTATGATACCACGTTCATAGGTTCATAGGTTTATACTAGGCTATCTGCCCTAAGGCATTTATAAGCCTAGCCCAAAGTTTTGTGGCTTATGCCACCCCTTATGTTAAAAAATACTGTGCCCATTAGTGCACAGAGATGCATATACCTGCTCACATACACCAGTTACTGAACTATGTCAGTATGATACCACATGCACCACAGATGCATAAACCTGCTCACATACACCAGTTATTGTACTATGTCATTATGATACCAAATGCACCACAGGTGTATATACCTGCTCACATACACTAGTTACTGAACTATGTCAGTATGATACCACATGCACCACAGAGGCATATACCTCCTCACATACACCAGTTACTGAACTATGTCAGTATAATACAATGTGCACAACAGATGCATGTACCTGCTCACATACACCAGTTACTGTACTATGTCAGTATGATACCATGTACACCACAGATGCATAAACCTGCTCACATACACCAGTTAATGAAGAATGTCAGTATAATACCACATGCACCAGAGATGCATATACCTGCTCACATACACCAGTTACTGAACTATGTCAGTATGATACCACATGCAGCAGAGATGCATATACCAGCTGACCTACACCAGTTACTGAACTATGTCAGTATGATACAATGTGCACCACAGATGCATAAACCTTCTCACATACACCAGTTATTGTACTATGTCATTATGATACCAAATGCACCACAGCTGTATATACCTGCTCACATACACCAGTTACTGAGCTATGTCAGTATGATACCACATGCACCACAGACACATATATCTGCTCACATACACCAGTTACTGTACTATTTCAGTATGATGCCATGTACACCACAGATGCATACACCTGCTCACATCCAGTAGTTACTGAACTATGTCAGTATGATACTATGTGCACCACAGATTCATATACCTGCTCACATACACCAGTTACTGAACAGTGTCAGTATGATACCACATGCACCACAGATGCATATACCTGCTCAAATACACCAATTACTGTACTATGTCAGTATGATACAATGTGCACCACCGATGCATATACCTGCTCAAATACACTAGTTACTGTGCTATGTCAGTATGATACCAAGTACACCACAGATGCATATAACTGCTCACATACACTAGTTACTGTATTATGTCAGCATGATGCCATGTGCACCACAGATGCATATACCTGCTCACATACACCAGTCACTGAACTATGTCAGTATGATACCACGTGCACCACAGATGCACATACCTTCTCACATACACCAGTTACTGTATTATGTCAGTATGATGCCACGTGCACAACAGATGCATATACCTGCTCACATACACCAGTTACTGAACTATGTCAGTATGATACCACATGCACCACAGATGCACATACCTGTTCACATACACCAGTTACTGTATTATGTCAGTATGATGCCACGTGCACCACATATGCATATACCTGCTCACATACACCAGTTACTGAACAATGTCAGTATGATACCACGTGCAGCAGAGATGCATATACCTGCTGACCTACACCAGTTACTGAACTATGTCAGTATGATACCACATACACCACAGATGCATAAACCTGCTCACATACACCAGTTATTGTACTATGTCATTATGATACCAAATGCACCACAAGTGTATATACCTGCTCACATACACCAGTTACTGAACTATGTCAGTATAATACAATGTGCACAACAGATGCATATACTTGCTCACATACACCATTTACTGTACTATGTCAGTACGATACCACGTACACCACAGATGCAGAAACCTGCTCACATACACCAGTTATTGTACTATGTCATTATGATACCAAATGCATCACAGCTGTATTTACCTGCTCACATACACCATTTAGTGAACTATGTCAGTATGATACCACATGCACCACATATGCATATACCTGCTCACATACACCAGTTACTGAACAATGTCAGTATGATACCACGTGCACCAGAGATGCATATACCTGCTCACATACACCAGTTACTGAACTACATCAGTATGATACCACGTGCAGCAGAGATGCATATACCTGCTAGCCTACAGCAGTTACTGAACTATGTCAGTATGATACCACGTGCACCACATATGCATAAACCTGCTCACATACACCAGTTATTGTACTATGTCATTATGATACCAAATGCACCACAGCTGTATATGCCTGCTCACATGCACCAGTTACTGAACTATGTCAGTATGATACCACATGTACCACAGATGCATATACCTGCTCACATACACCAATTACTGAAATATGTCAGTATGATACCACATGCACCACAGACGCATATATCTGCTCACATACACCAGTTACTGTACTGTTTCAGTATGATACCATGTACACCACAGATGCATATACCTCCTCACATACAGTAGTTACTGTATTATGTCAGTATGATGCCACGTGCACCACAGATACATATACCTGCTCATATGCACCAGTTACTGTACTTTGCCCTTATGATACCAAATGCACCACAGGTGTAAATACCTGCTCACATACACCAGTTACTGTACTATGTAAGTATGATGCAAAGTCCACCACAGATGCATAAAAAACAAAAAAAAACAAAAAAAAAACAAACAAAAAAAAAAAAATCTCTTGTTTTCCTGCCTTACTGAACTAGAGTAGTCCAGTTTCAGAGTTGCTGATCCCTGGGCTTTGTTTTTAGTTCCTGTTACTGATCCATTGCCTTATTAGGAAGGAGGGAAGTTTCTTTGCTTACCAGTGGGAGTGGGAAGCACTGAGTGGCCTTTTTGTCCAATTTAGTGAAGTTTCAGCCAGAAACTAGTAGTCCATTGGTCGTTTTGGGCCAATTCCTAGCTCCTTTCAGCCCCCTGCTATAAAACACGCTAAACGCGCGTTTTCCAGCTTGTACCAACTCAGCACAGATCCTCGTGGTGGCCTGCAGAGTGATCCAAGCAGCAGAGAGCTAAAAGAGTGACTTTCTACCAGATATAAGTATTTTCTGTGGCTTTCCCACTGTTATTAAGCTAGCGACTGCATTTCGCCTGTTTTACTGCTACTTTAAGTGATTTCTGCATTTTACACTGTTTATTGCACTTTAAGTTACTAATTGTTGCAAATTGTTTCTGTAGGCTACACACTAAAGTGCGCTAGCCGATTTAAAGCATTTATAGCATTTACTGTCTGTTTTTCTCCTTGTCTCTGTAAAAAAACAAAAAAATCTCTTGTTTTCCCACCTTACTGAACTAGAGTAGTCCAGTTTCAGAGTTGCTGATCCCTGGGCTTTGTTTTAGTTCCTGTTACTGATCCATTGCCTTATTAGGAGGGAGGGAAGTTTCTTTGCTTACCAGTGGGAGTGGGAAGCACTGAGCGGCCTTTTTGTCCGATTTGGTGAAGTTTCAGCCAGAAACTAGTAGTCCATTGGTCATTTTGGGCCAATTCCTAGCTCCTTTCAGCCCCCTGCTATAAAACACGCTAAACACGCATTTTCCAGCTTGTACCAACTCAGCACAGATCCTCGTGGTGGCCTGCAGAGTGATCCAAGCAGCAGAGAGCTAAAAGAGTGACTTTCTACCAGATATATGTATTTTTGTGGCTTTCCCACTGTTATTAAGCTAGCGACTGCATTTCGCCTGTTTTACTGCTACTTTAAGTGATTTCTGCATTTTACACTGTTTATTGCACTTTAAGTTACTAATTGTTGCAAATTGTTTCTGTAGGCTACACACTAAAGTGCGCTAGCCGATTTACAGCATTTATAGCATTTACTGTCTGTTTTTTTTTCTTGTCTCTGTAAAAAAAAAAAAAAAAAAAACAAAAAAATCTCTTGTTTTCCCGCCTTACTGAACTAGAGTAGTCCAGTTTCAGAGTTGCTGATCCCTGGGCTTTGTTTTTAGTTCCTGTTACTGATCCATTGCCTTATTAGGAAGGAGGGAAGTTTCTTTGCTTACCAGTGGGAGTGGGAAGCACTGAGCAGCCTTTCTGTCCGATTTGGTGAAGTTTCAGCCAGAAACTAGTAGTCCATTGGTCGTTTTGGGCCAATTCCTAGCTCCTTTCAGCCCCCTGCTATAAAACACGCTAAACACGCGTTTTCCAGCTTGTACCAACTCAGCACAGATCCTCGTGGTGGCCTGCAGAGTGATCCAAGCAGCAGAGAGCTAAAAGAGTGACTTTCTACCAGATATAAGTATTTTTTGTGGCTTTCCCACAGTTATTAAGCTAGCGACTGCATTTCGCCTGTTTTACTGCTACTTTAAGTGATTTCTGCATTTTACACTGTTTATTGCACTTTGTTACTAATTGTTGCAAATTGTTTCTGTAGGCTAAACACTAAAGTGCGCTAGCCGATTTACAGCATTTATAGCATTTACTGTCTGTTTTTTTCCTTGTCTCTGTAATAAAACAAAAAAATCTCTTGTTTTCCCGCCTTACTGAACTAGAGTAGTCCAGTTTCAGAGTTGCTGATCCCTGGGCTTTGTTTTTAGTTCATGTTACTGATCCATTGCCTTATTAGGAAGGAGGGAAGTTTCTTTGCTTACCAGTGGGAGTGGGAAGCACTGAGCGGCCTTTTGTCCGATTTGGTGAAGTTTCAGCCAGAAACTAGTAGTCCATTGGTTGTTTTGGGCCAATTCCTAGCTCCCTTCAGCCCCTGCTATAAAACACGCTAAGCAGCTGGCTTGATTTAGCGCTGGAGTTACCACTGTTGCACACAAGAGCAGCGGCGGTTAAACAAGGTTAAACTATTTGGGCCATCTAAATTCCACTCTTCCAATTTTCCCTTAGAACTACCTTCCTCGAGCTGTACTGCTGATCTAACCAGCATATCCTATAACTGAAAAGTTCATCTCTACTTGATTCCCAAGTAGACTATTCTCTATCTGTAAAGCCTAGCACTTACTCCTACAGTACTTGCACCTTGATAAAGCACTCTTATTATAGATAGTACCCCACCAGCCTAAAACCCACTTCCCCCCCGAGTCCTTTGAAAGTCTCTTTATCTACTACTTCTAGTATGTCGAGGGATCAGTTGCTAGTGTCCTCTCCAGCTCAACTGGTGAACCTGGGAATATTGAGGCAATGTTACAATTGCCTCATGTACACAGAACAATCCTCTCCTTCTCCCACAAAACACAAATACATGCGAGAGATGCAACTATATGGCCAAACTGGAGGCTGAGCTCTCTCAACATAGGACTGGCAAGACCAGACAGGAGGAGAAGGTAACCACACACAATACATACCCAGTCACACATGGTACCATCACAACTTCAAATCATACACATACTCACACAAAGACATACTGGAGGCTCTGATCAAAAATTTACCAAAACAGCAGAGGCCACCAAAGCAGACACCCAAACAACTACCACCTCACGACCCAACACATGCAACACATAGACCACACAGTCAGAGTGTCAAACAGTCACAGCCCTTAAGGCCAAACAAAATGCCAGACACACTTTTCATTGGTGATTCCATAGTCAGACACACTGACGTCCCGCTCACCAGACTGAGTAAAGAGAAGGTCACAGTAAGCTGCCTGTCGGGCGCTAGAATCCGCCACATAACGCAAGCACTCAGGTCTCTCAACAGCAGGTACAATGCGACTCAGTCATTGTCCACGCTGGTGTCAACGACCTGAGATGTACCTCCTTGGACTACATGAAAAGGGACATCGAGGAGCTCTCTGATTATGTAGCCCAGGCAGGTATGACCCTGACCTTGAGCAGTATCCTACCTTCACCTAGAATGATGCCACAATACAGTGATAAGATGATCAGCTTTAATAATTGGCTTAAATTCTGGTGTCATTCAAAGGGATCCAATGTCTGTCTGCCTGGGATGACATGCTGGACAAGCCACGCTGCTTCACAAGGGACGGCTTGCACCTGTCACCCTGGGCTTCGGATATTGGCAAAGGCTCTTGCCACCCCCATAGTGCCTTTTTAGGCAAGGCTCAAATTCTAAACCTACCACCCTAGAACACCAAAAGGAAAAAAACTAAGGGTAATGCTGCTCAATGCCAGATGTCCCAATCTCAAGATGCACTTTTCGAGGCCCTTCTCAATATGGAGAACATCGATGTCTGTGTTGTGACAGAAAACTGGTTAAAGGCTCCTGAGAGCACCCCAGCACTAACAGGTTTCACCTCATATCATGCCCGCCCCAAAATCCGGACAACACCAAGAAAGGAGGGGGGGTGTCCATATTCATAAAGGACACCCACACCTCAAGGTTGGTGGCAACGCACGATGCATCGGAGACCATCCAGGTGCAATTAACCATAGGCAAGACTGCTCTGCAATTTGTAGCATGTTACAGGCCACCCTCTCAAACTCAGGAACCGCACATGGCCTTCCTGAAAACATTGGAGGGGATAAATGTATCTCCAAACACCATCATACTAGGTGACTTCAACTACCCTAATATAGACTGGGAACACTACTCAAGCCCGAAAACTCTAACCCAAAGATTCCTGGAGTTCATAAACTCAAATGCCATGGAACAACTAGTCACCATCCCCACAAGAGGAGAAAACATACTTGATCTCATCATCACGAACATGGGATCAAAATGTTCAACACCGAAGTATACCCCTCACTGGTGAGATCAGATCATAAACTAATCTCGCTGGAGGTCCTCATCCCCCACCTGAAACAAAAAGACCACAGTGAAAAACTTCTCAAAGCCGATTTCACACTTCTAAAACTAGTGTGGTCTCCTTTAAGGCCCCTGAGCCAGTGGTAAACATTACTCAAACCGCTGAATCACTTACAAATGCCTTCTACCAGCACCTACAGGACTGCATGGATCAGGCAATCCCAAACAAAACTAAGACTCTCTGTACCAAAGGCAAGCATCCAGTCTGGTGGACCCCAGCCATAAACAAGCTCTACAACAAAAGGAGGAAGCTACTACAAGATAGAGCAAAATCCTTGAAAGGTAAGACACCTTTGATCATTATAAGTAAAAAACTAAGAGCTCTCATAAAATCATCCAAGGCAAATTTTGAGAGAAAATCGCCAAGGACTCTAAAGAGAATCATAAGGCCTTCTTTAGCTATGTTAGAAACCTAGGAGGAAACTCCCAGATATGCTCAGAATTAGTTCAAAATGATGTGAAAATTACTGAACCTACACACATTGCCAACATACTGGCTGACAGGTTCAGTGCAAACTTCTCCCCCGCCCAAAAAGGAGAGATATCTATTCCAGAGGATTGTAGCCCCAAACATCTCCAACGCCCAGGTGAGAACTGCCCTCACTAAGGCAAAAACACAGCATCCATGGGACCGGATGGTGTCCCCGGCTGTGTGCTTCATGAACTCAACGAGGAATTAAACCCACAGTTAGGACAGCTGTTTAATCTTAGCCTCACCTCAGGATACACTCAAGGGGTGGCGCACAGCCACTGTGGTCCCACTTCATAAGGGCGGTGCCTCCACAGACCCTGGAAATTACCGCCCCATTAGCTTGACAAGCCTTATCTGCAAAGCCATGGAGAGGATCATAATGGAACTCATAAATAAAGACATAGGGAACTTGCAGACTTTGGATCCAACCCAGTTTGGCTTTGTCAAAGGCAGATCCTGCCTCTTAAACTTGGTTGACTTTTTCGAGACAGTCACCAAGGCCATTGATGAGGGAAAGGCTACCTCGACTTGGCAAAGGCCTTCGACACAATACCCCACTCAGGTATCATCGAAAAACTCATCAGCTTGAATGTAAACCCATACATCACAAGATGGGTTGCAAACTGGCTAAGTGACAGAACCCACAGGGTCAGAGTTGCTGGAGCCATGTCAGACTCAAAGCCTGTCACAAGTGGTGTCCCACAGGGCACAGTCCTGGGTCCACTCTTGTTCGGCATCTACTTTTCTGAAGTACAAGCAAACACAGGAGGGTTATGGCTGACAAAGTTTGCAGATGACTGCAAACTGGGCGCCATAGTCGAAAACACATCTGACACAGATATCCTCCAGAAGGGCCTCACAGAAATGGATAACTGGTGCCAGAGCCATGGCCTGAAGTTAAACGCCACAAAATGCATAGTCATACCCTTCGGGAAAAACAAGGTTACCCCTAGCTACCATATAGGTGGCAATCCACTGAGCACAGAAAAAGTCATCAGGGATCTGGGGACCCAGGTTGACAGTAGCCTTTCGTCTGACACTCATGTTGCTAAAGTAGTTAGGAAAACCTTCTATATTGCTCACCTGATCATGAAGGGATTCACATCTAGATCAAGGGAGGTCATCGTCCCCCTGTACTCATCACTCATTAGACCTATGATTGAGTACAATGCCCGCTCGAATGTATCTGACCAGACACCTGCTGCAGCTTGAAAGGCCCCAAAAGTTCCTCACCAAAAGGATAAAGGGTCTCAAAAATATGTCTTATGCTGCCCGACTGAAAGAACTCCAGCTCTATTCAGTCTCATACCGCTTGCTCAGAGGTGGCCTGTGCCTGACATATAAGGCCATGTCAAACCCAGATTTGATGAATATGCTTCACCTCAAAAAATCTAGATCCCTCAGAACCACAAGGGCGGAGACTTAAATCTTGACATGGTTATAAATAGAACGTGCTGGAGGGACAGATTCATCACCCAGAGACTCCCTATGCTGTGGAACAAAATCCCGGTACATGTGAGGCAGAGCACCTCTCTGGCCTTGTTCAAGAGGAATCTTGACCAATGGATGGGAGATTGCAGATATACCCCAGGGATTACTTCAGTGTCACTGCTTGACAGAGGCACAGCAAAATGATAGGCATAGTTTTTATTCAAACTAAAGGGGTGGCGAAAGCCACATAACTATGGGCTAGGCTTATAAATGCCCTTGGGCAGATAGCCTAGTATGAACCTATGAACCTATGAAGTACACCAGTTATTGTACTATGTCAGTATGATACTAAACACACCATAGATGCATATACCTGCTCACATACACCAGTTACTTTACTATGTCAGTATGATACCACGTGCAACACAGATGCATGTACTTGCTCAAATCTATCAGTACTGTACTATGTCAGTATGATACAATGTGCACCACAGATGCATATACCTGCTCAAATACACCAGTTACTGTACTATGTCAGTATGATACCAAGTACACAACAGATGCATATACCTGCTCACATACACTAGTTACTGTATTATGTCAGTATGATGCCACGTGCACCACAGATGCATATACATGCTCATATGCACCATTTACTGTACTTTGCCCTTATGATACCAAATGCACCACAGGTGTAAATGCCTGCTCACATACAACAGTTACTGTACTATGCCAGTATGATACCACGTGCATCACAGATGCATATACCTGCTTACATACACTAGTTACTGTACTATGTCAGTATGATACCACGTGCACCACAGATGCATATACCTGCTCACATACACCAGTTACTGTACTATGTCAGTATGATACAAAGTGCACCAAAGATGCATATACCTGCTCACATACACCAGTTACTGAACTATGTCATTATGATATGAAGTACACCACAGATGCATATACCTGCTCACATACACCAGTTATTGTACTATGTCAGTATGATACCACATGCACCACCGGTGTATATATCTGCTCACATACACCAGTTACTGAACTATGTCAGTATGATACCACGTGCACCACAGATGCATATACCTGCCCACATACAACAGTTACTGTACTATTTCAGTATGATACCACGTACACCACAGATGCATATACCTGCTCACATACACCAGTCATTGAAATATGTCAACATGATACCACATGCACCAGAGATGCATATACCTGCTCACATAGGCCAATTACTGAACTAAGTCATTATGATGCCACATGCACCACAGATGCATATACCTGCTCACATACACCAGTTACTGTACTGTGTCAGTATGATACCAGGTTCACCACAGATGTATATACCGGCTTACATACACTAGTTACTGAACTATGTCAGTATGATACTATGTGCACCACAGATGCATATACCTGCTCATGTACTCCAGTTACTGAACTATGTCAGTATGATATCACGTGCATCACAGACACATATACCCACTCACATACACCAGTTATTGTACTATGTCAGTATGATACCACATGCACCACAGGTGTATATACCTGCTCACGTACACCAGTTACTGTACTATGTCAGTATGATACAAAGTGCACCAAAGATGCATATACCTGCTCAGATACAACACTGAACTATGTCAGTATGATACCACGTGCACCACAGATGCATATACCTGGTCACATACACCAGTTATTGTACTATGTCAGTATGATACCACATGCACCACAGGAGTATATACCTGCTCACATACACCAGTTACTGAACTATGTCAGTATGATACCACATGCACCACAAATGCATATACCTGCTTGCATAACATTACTGAATTATGTCAGCATGATGCCACATGCACCACAGATGCATATACCTGTTCTCATACACCAGTTACTGAACTATGTCAGTATGACACCACGGTCACTACGGATGCATATTCCTGCTCACATACACCAGTTACTTTACTATGTCAGTATGATACCACGTACACCACAGATGCATATACCTGCTGACATACACCAGTTATTGTACTGTCAGTATGATACCACATGCACCAGAGATGCATATACCTGCTCACATACACCAATTACTGAACTTTGTCAGTATGATATGTGCACCACAGATGCATATACCTGCTCATATATACCAGTTACTGTACTATGTCAGTATGATAAAATGTGCACCACAGATGCATATACCTGCTTACATACACTAGTTACTGAACTATGTCAGTATGATACTATGTGCACCACAGATGCACATACCTGCTCACATACTCCAGTTACTGAACTATGTCAGTATGATACCACGTGCACCACAGATGCATACACCTGCTCATATACTCCAGTTATTGTACTATGCCAGTAAGATACCACATGCACCACAGGTGTATATACCTGCTCACATACACCAGTTATAGTACTATTTCAGTATGATACCACATGCACCACAGGTGTATATACCTGCTCACATACACCAGTTACTGTACTATGTCAGTATGATACAATGTGCACCACAGATGCATATACCTGCTTACATACACTAGTTACTGAGCTATGTCAGTATGATACTATGTGCACCACAGATGCACATACCTGCTCACATACACCAGTTACTGTATATGCCAGTATGACACCATGTACACCACAGAAGCATTGACCTGCTCAGATAACCCAGTTATTGTAGTATGTCAGTATGATACCAAATGCACCACAGGTGGATATACCTGCTCACATACACAAGTTTTTATTTATTTTATTTTATTTATTTTACATTTGTTGACCGGGATAGTCCGACTGGATACATGTCCATTTTCAGCGGAGTCCCGGGGAGAAAAGCTCCAACATGGTTAACAATGACATATTATTAGAAAGACATAAAGACAATTACATAGTTTTAAGAGAGAAGAATATTACAATAGAAACTACATTTGGTTACATTTCATTATATACAGGTTAATTGACACTTGGTTGAATAAGACAGTAATTGCCCACTTGTATGTGGAATTGCTCATGGGAATGTTAGTCTGGGTTCATACAAGGATGAAGCCAGTGCGTTTATAGTGGATTTTTAGTTCTTTTTTAAATAGAGCTAGTGATGGTAAAGACGTTAGCTTATTTGGAAGAGAATTCCACACCTTGCCAATAACATTGGAGAACAGTGTGTCCCCGCCTAGGTTATGGGACTTGCTAGTTTGTATTAGGAGTTTGTTAGATGAGCGAAGAGAACTTAGGTTGGAGTAGGGGGTTAGTATGTTTTTTAGTGCAGGGGTGTTCTCTGGATGTTTCAGGATTTTAAAGGCTTCTATGAGTTGGTATTTCAGGAGAAGATTAGGGAGTTCTAGCCAGTCAAGTTTTTTCAGGTTAATACAATGGTGTGTTCTATAGGGTAGGGCAGTGATGAATCTAGCAATGTGGTTATAACAAGTGGAGAGACGATTGAGGTCCGACTTGTTGAGGTTCGTGGATGGGGGAGGTGTAGTAGGGTGGATAGGAGGTGTGAGCGGCAGTAGCTAGTCTAGCGGCTGGAGTTAGGAAGGTTTTAATCTATATAAAGACCCTAGTTTTTGTTTACCATTTTAATAGTTTGGTTGATGTGGGTGTCAAATCGCAGTTTATTGTCAATGTTTACTCCTAATAGTTTAGCGTTGGTAGTAGGAGAGATAATAGTACCATTGTTGGATTGAATAGTGAATTGTATGAAAGGTGTTGGGTTGGTTGGGTGGAAGAGAAGTAGTTGGGTTTTTTTTGGGTTTAAGATGAGTTGATGGTCAGTTAGCCAATTTTCAACTATAGTAAAGCAGTGTTGGGTAGTTGTTAGAAGGTTATCAAGGATGGGATTAGAACAGATGAGAGTTGAGTCGTCTGCATATTGGATGCAGGTGGCTTCGGGGATAACTGAATGGAGGTTGTTTATGAATATTGAGAAGAGAAGAGGTCCTAATATGGACCCTTGAGGTACGCCTATGCTGTTCGGTAGTAGGCAGGAGAGCTTGTTCTGCCACATAACTGCCTGTTGTCTGCCTACGAGGAAGGCCTGAAACCAGTTTAGGACTTGGGTGTCTAGATGTAAGGTTTCTAAGGTTTTGAGAAGTAGCTGGTGGTTTACCATGTCGAAAGCTTTCAACATATCTAGAAAGAGAGCCGAGGAAATATTTTTGTTATTCCGGTTATGGTTGATTTTCTTGGTGAAAGAGAGGAGGGCAGTAGTCATGCTATGATGGGGTCTAAATCCATGCTGACAGTCAGTTAGTAGCTTGTTTTGGATGAGATAGGACATAAGTTGGTTATGCACACACTTTTCCATAATTTTGGCAAGTGGTGATAATATGGCTATTGGTCTATAGTTAGAGAGTTCAGTTGATGTTCCTCCTTTATGAAGAGGTATGACGTAAGATATTTTCCATATTGCTGGGATTGTGGACTCAGTAATGGTTCTGTTAATTAAGATTGAAATGGGATAGGCTATGACATCTGCAGCAATTTGCAGGTATTCTGCTGGTAGAAGATCAGCTGAGAGGGTGATTGGCTTTAGTTTTTTCAATCGGGATCGAATGAAGGCGGTGGATATGGGTTGTAGGTTAAAGGATAGTGGAGAGTTGGGTGTGGTATTTTTTGGGGTGGTAGAGGGAGCAGGTAGCTGGTTAGCTAGTGACTGAATGGTTTTGGTGAAGAAGGTATTAAAGTTGTTGGCTACTTCTTCTTGGTTCTTGTCAGATAGAGTTTCTGGGGTAGGAGTGGTGGATTTTCCTGGTTGGAGAAGTTTGTTCAATTCTGCCCAGAATTTTTGAGGGTTCTTTTGGTTTTTGTTTTGTTGGTGGTGAAAGTAGTTTTTCTTATCTAGAGCGGTGGCCTTTTTAGTTTCATTTCTTATTTGCTGGAAGATGACCCGGTCTAATGGTAACTTGGTGGTACGCCGCTTGGTCCATGCTTTGTCTCTATGAGTTATTTTGGTTTTGGTCTCTGTGGTTAGCCAGGGTGCTATGTGAGTTTTGATTCTAGATACCCTTTTGGGAGCATGAGAGCCAAGTATGGTAAGGAATGTTTCATTAAAATGTGAGACTGCCTCATCTAGGGGAAGGAATTTCAATCTTGACCAGTTACAGTATTTAAGTTCCGTGTTAAATTTTATTGGGTCAAATTTTTTTTTGTTTCTGATTGTTCTATACACTGGCATACTAGCATTGGTTGTATTATCTTTCAAAATGTATGTAAGCATATGATCACTAAGATCATTGGGAAGAGTCCCCGGAGTATATTTTTGGGGGTGCTCCTTGACGAGCATCCAGTCAAGTATGCTTTCTTTTTGTTTATTATTACCTAGTCTGGTGGTAGTGGTTATAATCTGAGAGAAACCATGGAGATTTAAAGAAGTAGGATTGGACTGTGCGGAGCATTGGTTCCAGTCAATGTTAACATCTCCCAGGACTATTGTTTCTTGTGGATAGTTGTTATCTATCCAATTTAAAATGGCTTCTAAACTTTTGATATTGTTCCCTGGGGAGTTACTGTACTATGTCAGTATGATACCACGTACACCACAGATGCATAAACCTGCTCACATACACCAGTTACTGTACTATGCCAGTATGATACCACATACACCACAGATGCATAAACCTGTTCGCATACACCAGTTATTGTACTATGTCAGTATGATACCACATGCACCACAGATGCACATACCTGCTCACATACACCAATTCCTTAGCTATGTCAGTATACCATGTGCACCACAGATGCATATACCTGCTCACATACACCAGTTAATGAACTATGTAGGTATGATACCACATGCACCAGAGATGCATATACCTGCTCACATACACCAGTTACTGTACTATGTCAGTATAATACAATGTGCACCACAGATGCATATACCTGCTTACATACACTAGTTACTGAACTATGTCAGTATATTACGTGCACTACAGATGCATATACCTGCTCACATACTTCAGTTACTGAACTATGTCAGTATGATACCACATGCACCAGAGATGCATATACCTGCTCACATACAGCAATTACTGAACTTTGTCAGTATGATACATGCACCACAGATGCATATACCTGCTCACATTCACCAGCTACTGTACTATGTCAGTATGATGCCAGGTGCACCACAGGTGTATATACCTGCTCACATACACCAGTTACTGAAATATCCCAGTATGATACCACATGCAGCACAGATGCATATACCTCCTCACATACACCAGTTACTGAACTATGCAGTATGACGCCACATGCACCACAAATGCATATACCTGCTCACATACATTTACTGCACTATGTCAGTATGATACCATGTGCACCACAGATGCATATACCTGCTCACATACACCAGTTATTGAACTATGTCAGTATGATACCATGTGCACCACAGATGCATATATCTGCTCACATAACCCGGTTACTGAAGTGTGTCAGTATGATACAACTTGCACCACAGATGCATATACCTGCTCAAATACACCATTTACTGAACTATGTTAATATGATACCACATGCACCACAGATATAGATACCTGCTCACATACAACAATTACTTTACTATGTCAGTATGATACCACGTGCACCACAGATGCAGACACCTGCTCACATACACCAGTTACTGAACTATTTCAGTATGATACAATGTGCATCACAGATGCATATAACTGCTCGCATACACCAGTTATAGTACTATGTCAGTATGATACCATGTGCACCACAGATGCATATACCTGCTCACATACACCATTTACTGAACTATGTCAGTATACTACATGCACCCCAGATGCATATACCTACTCACATACACCAGTCGCTGAACAATGTCAGTATGATACCACATGCACCAGAGATGCATATACCTGCTAACATACACTAGTTACATAACTACGTCAGTATGATACCACATGCAACAGAGATGCATATACCTGCTGACCTACACCAGTTACTGAACTATGTCAGTATGATAATACATGTACCACAGATGCAAATACTGGCCCACATACACGAGTTAATGTACTATGTCAGTATGATACCACTGCACCACAGGTTTATATACCTGCTCACATACACCAGTTATTGAACTATGTCAGTATGATACCACGTGCAGCACAGATGCATATACCTGCTCACATACCCCAGTTACTGGACTGTGTTTGTATGATACCACGTGCACCACATATGCAAATACCTGCCCACATACACCAGTTATTGTACTATGTCAGTATGATACCACATGCACCACAGGTTTAAATACCTGCTCACATACACCAGTTACTGAACTAGCTCAGTATGATACCACATGCACCACAGATGCAGATACCTTATCTGAACTATGTCAGTATGAAACCACATGCACCATAGAAGCATAAACCTGCTCACACACACCAATTACTGAAATATGTCAGTATGATACGTGCATCACAGATGCATATACTTGCTTACATACACGAGTTACTGACCTATGTCATTATGATAGTACAAGCATGAAAGATGCACATACCTGCTCACACACACACCAGTTAATGAACTATGTCAGTATGATACCACGTTCACCACAGATGCATATGCCTGCTCACATACACGAGTTACTGTACTATGTTAGTATGATACCACGTCCACCACAGATGCATATACCTGCTAACATTCACTAGTTACTGAACTATGTCAGTATGATACTATGTGCACAACAGATTCGTATACCTGTTCACATACCCACCGGTTACTAAACTATGTCAGTATGATACCACGTGCACTACAGATGCATATACCTGCTCAAATACACCAGTTATTGTACTATGTCCGTATGCTAACACAGGTTTATATACCTTCTCACATACACCAGTTTCTGAACTATGTCAGTATAAAACCACATGCACCACAGATGCATATACCTGCTCACATACACCAACTACTGAACTATGTCAGTATACCACATGCTCCACAGATGCATATACCTGCTCACATACACCAGTTACTGAACTATCTCACTATGATACCACATGCATGATAGATGAATATAGCTGCTCACACACGCCAGTTACTGTACTATGTCAGTATGATACCATGTGCCCCACAGATGCATATACCTGCTCACATACACCAGTTATCGTACTATGTCAGTATGATACCATATGCTTCACAGGTGTATATACCTGCTCACATACACCATTTACTGATCCATGTCAAGTATGATACCACATGCACCACAGATGCATATACCTGGTCACATACACCAGTTACTGAACTATGTTAGCATGATACCACATGCACCACAAAACCTATATACCTGCTCACATACAATTACTGAACTATGTCAGTATGATACCAAATGCACCACAGATGCATAAACCTCCTCACATACATCAGTTATTGTACTATGTCAGTATGATACATAATGCACCACAGGTGTATATACCTGCTCACATACAGCAGTACCTGAACTATTTTAGTATGATATCATGTGCACCACAGATGCACATACCTGCTGACATACGCCAGTTACTGTATTATATCAGTATGATGCCACGTGCACCACAGATGCATATACCTGCTCACATACACTAGTTGCTGAACAATGTCAGTATACCATGTTCAGCACAGATACATATACCTGCTCATATAAACCAGTTACTGTACTATGTCAGTATGATACGACATACACCACAGATGCATATACCTGCTCACATACACCAGTTATTGCACTGTCAGTATGATTCCACATGCACCAGAGATGCATATACCTGCTCACATACACTAATTACTGGACTTTGCCAGTATGATACGTGCACCACAGATGCACATACCTACTCACATACACCAGTTACTGAACTATGTCAGTATGATACCACATGCACCACCGGTGTATATATCTGCTCACATACACCAGTTACTGAACTATGTCAGTATGATACCATGTGCACCACAGATGCATATACCTACCCACATACACCAGTTACTGTACTATTTCAGTATGATACCACGTACACCACAGATGCATATACCTGCTCACATACACCAGTCATTGAAATATGTCAGCATGATACCACATGCACCAGAGATGCATATACTTGCTCACATAGGCCAATTACTGAACTAAGTCAGTATGATGCCACATGCACCACAGATGCATATACCTGCTCACATACACCAGTTACTGTACTATGTCAGTATGATACCAGGTGCACCACAGATGCATATACCGGCTTACATACACTAGTTACTGAACTATGTCAGTATGATACTATGTGCACCACAGATGCATATACCTGCTCATGTACTCCAGTTACTGAACTATGTCAGTATGATATCACGTGCACCACATACGCATATACCCACTCACATACACCAGTTATTGTACTATGTCAGTATGATACCACATGCACCACAGGTGTATATACCTGCTCACATACACCAGTTACTGAACTATGTCAGTATGATACCACATGCACCACAAATGCATATACCTGCTCACATACAATTACTGAACTATGTCAGTATGATACCAAATGCACCACAGATGCATATACCTGCTCACATACACCAGTTATTGTACTATGTCAGTATGATACCACATGCACCACAGGAGTATATACCTGCTCACATAGACCAGTTACTGAACTATGTCAGTATGATACCACATGCACCACAAATGCATATACCTGCTTGCATAGCATTACTGAATTATGTCAGCATGATGCCACATGCACCACAGATGCATATACCTGTTCACATACATCAGTTACTGAACTATGTCAGTATGACACCACGGTCACTACGGACGCATATTCCTGCTCACATACACCAATTACTTTACTATGTCAGTATGATACCACGTACACCACAGATGCATATACCTGCTGACATACACCAGTTATTATACTGTCAGTATGATACCACATGCACCAGAGATGCATATACCTACTCACATACACCAACTACTGAACTTTGTCAGTATGATATGTGCACCACAGATGCATATACCTGCTCATATATACCAGTTACGGTACTATGTCAGTATGATAAAATGTGCACCACAGATGCATATACCTGCTTACATACACTAGTTACTGAACTATGTCAGTATGATACTATGTGCACCACAGATGCATATACCTGCTCACATACTCCAGTTACTGAACTATGTCAGTATGATACCACGTGCACCACAGATGTATACACCTGCTCATATACTCCAGTTATTGTACTATGTCAGTAAGATACCACATGCACCACAGGTGTATATACCTGCTAACATACACCAGTTATAGTACTATTTCAGTATGATACCACATGCACCACAGGTGTATATACCTGCTCACATACACCAGTTACTGTACTATGTCAGTATGATACAATGTGCACCACAGATGCATATACCTGCTTACATACACTAGTTACTGAGCTATGTCAGTATGATACTATGTGCACCACAGATGCACATACCTGCTCACATACACCAGTTACTGTATATGCCAGTATGACACCATGTACACCACAGAAGCATTGACCTGCTCAGATACCCCAGTTATTGTAGTATGTCAGTATGATACCAAATGCACCACAGGTGGATATACCTGCTCACATACACCAGTTACTGTACTATGTCAGTATGATACCACGTACACCACAGATGCATAAACCTGCTCACATACACCAGTTACTGTACTATGCCAGTATGATACCACATACACCACAGATGCATAAACCTGCTCGCATACACCAGTTATTGTACTATGTCAGTATGATACCACATGCACCACAGATGCACATACCTGCTCACATACACCAATTCCTTAGCTATGTCAGTATACCATGTGCACCACAGATGTATATACCTGCTCACATATACCAGTTAATGAACTATGTAGGTATGATACCACATGCACCACAGATGCATATACCTGCTCACATACACCAGTTACTGTACTATGTCAGTATAATACAATGTGCACCACAGATGCATATACCTGCTTACATACACTAGTTACTGAACTATGTCAGTATATTACATGCACCACAGATGCATATACCTGCTCACATACTTCAGTTACTGAACTATGTCAGTATGATACCACATGCTCCAGAGATGCATATACCTGCTCACATACAGCAATTACTGAACTTTGTCAGTATGATACATGCACCACAGATGCTTATACCTGCTCACATTCACCAGCTACTGTACTATGTCAGTATGATGCCAGGTGCACCACAGGTGTATATACCTGCTCACATACACCAGTTACTGAAATATCCCAGTATGATACCACATGCAGCACAGATGCATATACCTCCTCACATACACCAGTTACTGAACTATGTCAGTATGACGCCACATGCACCACAAATGCATATACCTGCTCACATACATTTACTGCACTATGTCAGTATGATACCACGTGCACCACAGATGCATATACCTGCTCACATACACCAGTTATTGAACTATGTCAGTATGATACCATGTGCACCACAGATGCATATATCTGCTCACATAACCCGGTTACTGAAGTGTGTCAGTATGATACAACTTGCACCACAGATGCATATACCTGCTCAAATACACCATTTACTGAACTATGTTAATATGATACCACATGCACCACAGATGTAGATACCTGCTCACATACAACAATTACTTTACTATGTCAGTATGATACCACGTGCACCACAGATGCAGACACCTGCTCACATACACCAGTTACTGAACTATGTCAGTATGATACAATGTGCACCACAGATGCATATAACTGCTCGCATACACCAGTTATAGTACTATGTCAGTATGATACCACGTGCACCACAGATGCATATACCTGCTCACATACACCATTTACTGAACAACGTCAGTATACTACATACACCCCCAGATGCATATACCTACTCACATACACCAGTTGCTGAACAATGTCAGTATGATACCACATGCACCAGAGATGCATATACCTGCTTACATACACTAGTTACATAACTACGTCAGTATGATACCATGTGCAGAAGAGATGCATATACCTGCTGACCTACACCAGTTACTGAACTATGTCAGTATGATAATACATGTACCACAGATGCAAATACCGGCCCACATACACAAATTAATGTACTATATCAGTATGATACCACATGCACCACAGGTTTATATACCTGCTCACATACACCAGTTATTGAACTATGTCAGTATGATACCACGTGCAGCACAGATGCATATACCTGCTCACATACCCCAGTTACTGGACTGTGTTTGTATGATACCACGTGCACCACATATGCAAATACCTGCCCACATACACCAGTTATTGTACTATGTCAGTATGATACCACATGCACCACAGGTTTATATACCTGCTCACATACACCAGTTACTGAACTAGCTCAGTATGATACCACATGCACCACAGATGCAGATACCTTCTCACATACACCAGTTACTGAACTATGTCAGTATGAAACCACATGCACCATAGATGCATAAACCTGCTCACACACACCAATTACTGAAATATGTCAGTATGATACGTGCATCACAGATGCATATACTTGCTTACATACACGAGTTACTGACCTATGTCATTATGATAGTACAAGCATGAAAGATGCACATACCTGCTCACACACACACCAGTTACTGAACTATGTCAGTATGATACCACATTCACCACAGATGCATATGCCTGCTCACATACACCAGTTACTGTACTATGGAACCAAGCGAACAACCAGAACCACAGGAAAACGCAGAAGACCACAGACAACCTTACAACCCAGAGTCCAAACAAAAGATCCTTAACGCAAGTTCTTCTGCGTTTTCCTGTAGTTGCTGTACTATGTTAGTATGATACCACGTCCACCACAGATGCATATACCTACTAACATGCACTAGTTACTGAACTATGTCAGTATGATACTATGTGCAAAACAGATTCGTATACCTGTTCACATACACTGGTTACTAAACTATGTCAGTATGATACCACGTGCACTACAGATGCATATACCTGCTCAAATACACCAGTTATTGTACTATGTCCGTATGCTAACACAGGTTTATATACCTTCTCACATACACCAGTTTCTGAACTATGTCAGTATAAAACCACATGCACCACAGATGCATATTAGATGAACTAGTTAGAAATAAGGAATTGGTAATTCTTCATGCTGACAAAGGTGGGGCAGTGGTGGTTATGGATTGGAGTTATTATGATATTGAGGCACACCGGCAATTGGGTGATGCCTGTTATTATAATAAAATGCCTCTTGACCCCACACCAGTATTTTCTGAACAAATTAATGAATTTTTACATTCTGCGGTTGATAATGGGATCATTATGGACAAAACATTTAAACACCTAACCATCACTGACCCTGCCAGACAATTCATCTATTTTCTGCCCAAGATACATAAAGATCTTTTACATCCACCAGGCAGGCCAATAGTGTCGGGCATAGGTTTACTCACAGAGCCGCTTTCAGAATTTTTGACCAGGTATTTGAAACCACTTCTACCTTGGGTTAGATCTAGAATACAGGATACGACACAATTTTTGAGCATAGCTAATGATATGCAATTAGAACAGAATTGGTGGCTATGCACATTGGATGTCAGCTCATTATATACTAACATCCCTCATTGGGCTGGTCTTGATGCCATTGAATATTGGCTATACAAATCTAACCTGTATCAACCTGGCTTTAACACCTTTCTCATTAATCTAACTAAGCATGTACTAACTAAAAACGTCTTCTTCTATGATCAGGAATGTTATTTACAGATTAAGGGTACAGCAATGGGGGCATCTTTTGCCCCCATATATGCTGATCTCTTCATGGCTTACATAGAGGAAATCATGATTTATGATGATACTCATAATCTGTTTCTGCCTGACATTGACATCTGGCGGAGATATTTGGATGACTGCTGGATGGTATGGAGATCAGATATTGGATATCTCCAGGAATTCTTGGATTATTTGAATGACAACAAATGGGGAATTCAGTTTACTATTACCTATGACCAAAAATCCATCACGTTCCTTGATGTTTTGGTCACCAAAAATGGGGACAACACTCTTAAAACTGAAGTCTATCGCAAATTCCCACAATATAATACTTTACTCCATGCCTCCAGCTTTCATCCAAAACATATAGCCAAGAACATTCCAAAATCACAATTTCTTAGAATTAGACGTAACTGCTCAGATGATGGTACTTTTAAACATCATGCTCGTGAGTTACATAATAGATTCATGAACAGAGGCTATAGCTCAGGATATTTCACTATGGCACAGAATTATGCCTTAGGTTTGGATAGAGATAATTTATTGATATACAAAAACAAAAACAAATGTTCATCATCTAATATATTACGGTTTACTACCACTTTTGGCAGAAATACTAATAAATTTATGAACATCATTAGAGACAATTGGAACATACTTAAAGCTGATAATAAGATTCAACCATTTATTAACACATGTTCTTTCTCTTTCCGTAAAGGAAAGAATTTAGCTGGATATTTTAATCACTATAAACATCATTCTGAGTCTACATTACCTGTGTTGTATCAAACTACCATTTTGGGCGATAGATTGATTGGATGTTTTCCATGCGGACACTGTGTGAATTGTAAAAATATATTAAAATCCAAGGAATTTACTAGTAGAAACAGTAGTACTGTTTTTGATATTCGCTTCTTTGCCAACTGCAACACTGATTGGGCTATTTATATGGCTTGTTGCAGTTGCCACGCATTTTACATAGGTCAGACTTCCAGACCTTTCAGATTGCGTATGTCTGAACACCTTAGCGATATTAAATGTAAAAAAAAAAAACTACCAATGCATTATACAAACACACACTCACCCATCTTACAGCTCAATTCCATTTCATTATTATAGATAAACTTATTGGTGATCGTACCTGTAAATCTGGCTGGCATAAGAAACTAGATGCCAGGGAGAAAAAAATGGATTACTAAACTTGGGGCTCTATTTAATCCAGGACTAAATGAATATTTATGATTGTATTTTCATATAAAATTTTCAAATTTAAATGGTTGTTTTAGAAAAACATAAATATTCATGAGTTCATTGATTAATATGTATTTTTCAACCAATGAGATGTATTTTTTAACTAATGATATGTTTTCATTTGCTATATAAAGATTTGACTACTATTATGCTGTTTGTAATACACTGAAGAAGGCCAGAATTTTTGTTGGCCGAAACCGGTCTGTTTGCATGTAATGTGGTCTTAGTAGTTTAATAAACTACTGATACACGGCTCACCTGTTGCTGGCTTATCATTATTTGTATGGTACCATGTGCACCACAGATGCAAATACCTGCTCACATACACCATTTATTGTACTATGTCAATATGACACCACATGCACCACAGGTGTATATACCTGCTCACATACACCAGTTACTGAAGTATGTCAGTATGATATCAAATGCACCATGGATGCATATACCTACGCACATACACCAGTTACTGAACTTTGTCAGTATGATATGTGCACCACCAATGCATATACCTCCTCACATACACCAGTTATTGAACTATGTCTGTATGATACCACATGCACCACAGATGCATATACCTGCTCACATACACCAGTTACTGTACTATGTCAGGATGATACCTCGTGCACCACAGATGTATGTACCTGCTCACATACACTAGTTACTTAACTATGTCAGTATGATATCACGTGCACCAGAGAAGCATATTCCTGCTGACATACACGAGTTACGGAACTATGTCAGTATGATACCACATGCACCACAAATGCATATACCTGCTCACATACACCAGTTACTGAACTGTCAGTATGATACCACATGCATCACAGGTGTATATACCTGCTCACATACACCAGTTATTGAACTATGTCAGCATGATACCACATGCACCACAGATGCATATACCTGCTCACATACACCAGAATCTGTACTATGTCAGTATGATACCACATGCACCACAGATGCATATATCTGCTCACAGACACCAGTTACTGAACTATGTTAGTATACCACGTACACCACAGATGCATATACCTGCTCACATACACCAGTTACTGTACTATGTCAGTATACCACATGCACCACAGCTGCATATACCCTCTCACATACACCAGTTATTGTATTGAGTATGATACCACATGCATCACAGGTGTATATCTGCTCACATACACCAGTTATTAAACTATGTCAGCATGATACCACATGCACCAGAGATGCACATACCTGCTTACATACACCAGTTACTGAACTATGTCAGTATGATACCACATGCACCACAGGTGTATATACCTGCTCACATACACCAGTTACTGAACTATGTTAGTATGATACCACGTGCACCATAGATGCATATACCTGCTCACAAACACCACTTACTTTACTATGTCAGTATGATACCACTTGCACCACCGATGCATATACCTGCTTACATACATTAGTTACTGAACTATGTCAGTATCATACTACGTGCACCACACATGCATATACTTGCTCACATACACCAGTTACTGAACTATGTCAGTATGATACCATGTGCAACACAGATGCATATACCTTCTCACATATACATAGGTTCATAGGTGCATAGGTAGGTACTAGGCTATCTGCCTGAAGGCGTTTATAAGTCTAGATGAATGTGTTGGCTTTCGCCACCCCCTTAGATTAGTTTCCTGTGCCTCTGTCCATGAGAGCCACTAAAGTGATCCTCGGGGTAAACTTTGTGTTTCCCATGCAGTCATCAAGGTTTCTCTTGAAGAGTGCTAGTGAGGAGCTCTGACTAATGTAGATTGGAATCTTGTTCCAAAGCATGGGAAGTCTCTGGGACAGGAATCTATCCCTCTGGCACATCCTATTTGTTGTTGTTGTGAGGTTTAGATCCCTAGAGCATGTGGCTCAATGGGATAAGGTTTTCTTTAGGTGGAGCATGTCCATCAATTCTGGGTTGGACATGGCCTTGTATGTCAGGCAGAGATCACCTCTGAGCAGGCGGTATACAATTGAGTACAGCTGGAGTTTCTTCAGTCGAGCTGCATAGGGCATCTGTTTGAGGCCAGTGATCCTCTTGGTGAAGTACTTCTGTGGTCTTTTCAGCTGTTGCAGGTGTCTTGTAAGGTATATCCCAAATGGGGCATTGTACTCTATGATGGGTCTGATGAATGATGAGTAGAGGGGCACAATGACCTCTTTTGATCTGGATGCAAACCCATTTGTGATTAGGTGGGCCACATAGAAGGATTTTCTAACCACTTTGGCAATGTGATTATCAAAGGAGAGAGTATTATCTACTTGGGTCCCCAGATCACTTATTACATCTTCTGTATTTAGGAGACTACCAATAACACCAGTTATTGTACTATGTCAGTATGATACCACATGTTTATATACCTGCTGACATACACCAGTCACTGAACTATTTCAGGATGATACCACATGCACCACAGATGCATATTCCTGCTTACATACATTAGTTACTGAGCTATGTCAGTATGATACTAGATGCTCCACAGATGCTTATACCTGCTCAAATAAACCAGTTACTGAATTATGTCAGTATGATACCACGTGCACCACAGATGAATATACCTGCTCACATACACCAGTTACTGAACTGTGTGAGTATGATACCACGTACACCACAGATGCAAATGCCTGCTTACATACACCAGTTATTGTACTATGTCAACATGACACCACATGCACCACAGGTGTATAAACCTGCTCACATACACAAGTTACTGAACTATGTCAGTATGATACCAAATGCACCATGGATCCATATACCTACTCACATACACCAGTTACCGAACTATGTCAGTATGATATGTGCACCACAGATGCATATACCTCCTCACGTACACCAGTTATTGAACTATGTCTGTATGATACCACATGCACCACAGATGCATATACCTGCTCACATACACCATTTACTGTACTATGTCAGGATGATACCACGTTCACCACAGATGCATATACCTTCTTACATACACTAGTTACTTAACTATGTCAGTATGATACCACATGCACCACAGATGCATATACCTGCTCACATACACCAGTTCCTGAACTGTCAGTATGATACCACATGCACCACGGATGCATATACCTGCTCACATACACCAGTTACTGAACAATGTCAGTATGATACCACATGCATCACAGGTGTATATACCTGCTCACATTCACCAGTTATTGAACTATGTCAGCATGATACCACATGCACCAGAGATGCATATACCTTCTGACATACACCAGTTACTGAACTAAGTCAGTATGATACCACATGCACCACAGATGCATATACCTGCTCACATATGCCAGAATCTGTACTATGTCAGTATGATACCATGTGCACCACAGATGCATATACCTGCTCACAGACACCGGTTACTGAACTATATTAGTATACCATGTACACCACAAATGCATATACCTGCTCACAGACACGATTTACTGAGCTATATCAGTATGATACCACTTACTGAACTATGTTAGTATACCACATGCAGCACAGATGCATATACCTTCTCACATACACCAGTTATTGTATTGAGTATGATACCACATGCATCACAGGTGTATATCTGCTCACATACACCAGTTATTAAACTATGTCAGCATGATACCACATGCACCAGAGATGCACATACCTGCTTACATACACCAGTTACTGAACTATGTCAGTATGATGCCACATGCACCACAGATGCATATACCTGCTCACATACACCAGTTACTGAACTATGTTAGTATGATACCATGTGCACCACAGATGCATATACCTGCTCACATACTCCAGTTACTGAAATATGTCTATATATCACATGCACCACAGATGCATATACCTGCTCACATACACCAGTTACTGTACTATGTCAGTAAGATATCACATGCACCACAGGTGTATATACCTGCTCACATACACCAGTTATAGTACTATGTCAGTATGATACCATATGCACCACATGTGTATATACCTGCTCACATACACCAGTTACCGAAATATCCCAGTATGATACCACATGCACCACAGATGCATATACCTGCTCACATACACCATTTACTGTACTATGTCAGGATGATACCACGTTTACCACAGATGTATATACCTGCTTACATACACTAGTTACTTAACTATGTCAGTATGACACCACGTGCACCAGAGAAGCATATTCCTGCTGACATACACGAGTTACGGAACTATGTCAGTATGATACCACATGCACCACAGATGCATATACCTGCTCACACACACCAGTTCCTGAACTGTCAGTATGATACCACATGCACCACAGATGCATATACCTGCTCACATATACCAGTTACTGAACAATGTCAGTATGATACCACATGCATCACAGGTGTATATACCTGCTCACATTCACCAGTTATTGAACTATGTCAGCATGATACCACATGCACCAGAGATGCATATACCTTCTCACATACACCAGTTACTGAACTAAGTCAGTATGATACCACATGCTCCACAGATGCATATACCTGCTCACATATGCCAGAATCTGTACTATGTCAGTATGATACCACGTGCACCACAGATGCATATACCTGCTCACAGACAACAGATACTGAACTATGTTAGTATACCATGTACACCACAGATGCATATACCTGCTCACATACACCATTTACTGAACTATGTCTGTATGATACCACATGCACCACAGATGCATATACCTGCTCAAATACACCAGTTACTGCACTATGTTCGTATACCACATGCAGCACAGATGCATATACCTTCTCACATACACCAGTTATTGTATTGAGTATGATACCACATGCATCACAGGTGTATATCTGCTCACATACACCAGTTACTGAACTATGTTAGTATGATACCACGTGCACCACAGATGCATATACCTGCTCACATGCTCCAGTTACTGAAATATGTCAGTATATCACATGCACCACAGATGCATATACCTGCTCACATACACCAGTTACTGAAATATGTCAGTATATCACATGCACCACAGATGCATATACCTGCTCACATACACCAGTTACTGTACTATGTCAGTAAGATACCACATGCACCAGAGATGCACATACCTGCTTACATACACCAGTTACTGAACTATGTCAGTATGATACCACATGCACCACAGATGCATATACCTGCTCACATACACCAGTTACTGAACTATGTTAGTATGATACCACATGCACCACAGATGCATATACCTGCTCACATACTCCAGTTACTGAAATATGTCAGTATATCACATGCACCACAGATGCATATACCTGCTCACATACACCAGTTACTGTACTATGTCAGTATGATACCACATGCACCACAGGTGTATATACCTGCTCACATACACCAGTTATAGTACTATGTCAGTATGATACCATATGCACCACATGTGTATATACCTGCTCACATACACCAGTTACCGAAATATCCCAGTATGATACCACATGCACCACAGATGCATATACCTGCTCACATACAACAGTTACTGAACTATGTCAGTATGATACCACATGCACCACAAATGCATATACCTCCTCACATACAATTACTGCACTATGTCAGTATGATACCACATGCACCACAGATGCATAAACCTGCTTACATACACCAGTTAATGTACTATGCCAGGATGATACCACATGAACTGCAGGTGTATATACCTGCTCACATACACCAGTTACTGAACTATGTCAGTATGATACCACCTGCACCACAAATGCATATATTTGCTTACATACAATTACTGAACTATGCCAGTATGATACCACATGCACCACAGATGCATATACCTGCTCACATACCCCAGTTACTGAATTGTGTTAATATGCTACCACATGCACCACAGATGTAGATACCTGCTCACATACAACAGTTACCTTACTATGTCAGTATGATACCACGTGCACCACAGATGCATATACCTGGTTACATACACTAGTTACTGAACTATGTCAGTATCATACTATGTGCACCACAGATGTAGACACCTGCTCACATACACCAGTTACTTTACTATGTCAGTATGATACCATGTGCACCACAGATGCATATACCTGCTCGTATGCACCAGTTATTGTACTATGTTAGTATGATAGCAGATGCACCACAGGTGTATATATCTGCTCACATGCACCAGTTACTGAACTATCTCAGTATACCACATGAACCACAGATGCATATACCTACTCACATACACCAGTTGCTGAAAAATGTCAGTATGCTACCACATGCACCAGAGATGCATATACCTGCTCACATACACTAGTTACATAACTATGTCAGTATGATACCACGTGCAGAAGAGATGCCTATACCTGCTGACCTACACCAGTTACTGAACTATGTCAGTAAGATAATACGTGCAGCACAGATGCAAATACCGGCCCACATACATGACTTAATGTACTATGTCAGTATGATACCACTGCACCACAGGTTTATATACCTGCTCACATACACCAGTTATATGAACTATGTCAGTATGATACCACGTGCAGCACAGATACAAATACCTGCTCACATACACCAGTTACTGAATGTTGTTAGTATGATACCATATTCACCACAGATGCAAATACCTGCCCACATACACCAGTTATTGTACTATGTCAGTATACCACATGCACCACAGGTTTAAATACCTGCTCACATACACTAGTTACTGAACTAGTTCAGTATGATACCATATGCACCACAGATGCATATACCTTCTCACATACACCAGTTACTGAACTATGTCAGTATGAAACCACACCAGATGCAAACACCTACTCACATACATCAGTTACTGAAGTATGTCAGTATTATACCACATGTACCACAGATGCATATACCTGCTCACATATACCAGTTACTGTACTATGTCAGTATGATACCACGTACACAACAGATGCATATACCTGCTCACATACACCAGTTATTGTACTATGTGAGTATGATATCACATGCACCACAGATGCAAATACCTGCTTACATACACCAGTTATTGTACTATGTCAACATGACACCACATGCATCACAGGTGTATATACCTGCTCACATACACCAGTTATTGTACTATGTCAGTATGATACCACATGCACCACAGGTGTATATACCTGCACACATACACCAGTTACTGAACTATGTCAGTATGATACAATGTGCACCACAGATGCATATTCCTGCTCACAGACACCAGTTACTGAACTATGTCAGTATGATACCATATGCACCACAGATGCATATACCTGCTCACATACACCAGTTATTATAAGTATGGAGAACATCGACATCTATGCAGTAACAGAAACCTGGTTTAAGGCTCCTAAGAGCACCCCAGCACTACTAGGCTATAACTCATACCATACCTTTCGGCCACAGAACCAGGACGGAAACACAGAAGGCGGGGGTGTATCCATATTCATCATGGATACCCACACCTCCAGGTTAGTGGCGCAGCACAATGCATCAGAGATCATCCATGTGCAGCTTACAATGGGCAAAACTGAAATCCAAATTGTGGCATGCTACAGATCACCCACCATGGCCCAGGACCCCCATTCTGCATTTCTGGAGATACTGGGAAATATGAAGGTCCTACCAAACACCTTAATACTGGGTGATTTCAATTACTGAAACATAAACTGGGAGAATTACTCAAGTACTAACTCCCTTGCCCAACTCTTCCTAGAATGTATAAACTCGAATGCCCTGGATCTACTGGTCAACACCCCCACCAGAGGGAACAACATATTGGACCTGGTCATCACCAACATGGGCGACTGGTGTTCCACACCGGAGGTCAACCCCTCGCTGGTTAGATCAGACCATAGACTAATCACTCTGGATATCCACATTCCGCCCCCACCCCCAATCAAGGAAACCACTATGAAAAACTTTTCAAAAGCAAACTTCACATTACTTAAGACCGAGGTGGAAAGGTTCACAGCCCCCATGCTAAAGGACAATGCTGTCCCAATTAAAACCAAGACTCACTCCTCCAAGAAAAGGAAACCAGTCTGGTGGACCCTGCCATAAACAAGCTATACAACAGAAAGAGGAAACTAGTACAGAAAAGAGTAAATTCCCAAGAAGGAAAGACATCCCTGATCAGTATCAGCAAGAAACTATGATCCCTCATTTAATCATCCAAGGCTAGTTTCGAAAGAAAAATTGCCAATGGCTCCAAAGATAACCACAAAACGTTCTTTAGCTATGTCAAGAACCTAAGTGGAAACTCTCAGATCAGCACTGAGTTAGTGCAGAATGGCACAAAATACACTGAACCGACTGATATTGCAAACATTCTGGCAGACAGGTTTAGTGCAACTTCACCCCCCTCTCACCCCCTAAAGGGTCCATAAGCATACCAGAATAATGTAGGGCCCTGTCAATCTCTGATGGATGCACAGTTTAAAACAGCCCTATCCAAAGCCAAAAACACAGCTTGAGTGGGGTCCCAGACTGAGTCTTACAAGAGCTCCAAAATGAACTAACCCTCACCTAAACACACTGTTCAAACTCAGCCTCTCTACAGGCTATGTACCCATAGAGTGGTGCACAGCAACAGCTATCCCGGTCCACAAAGGTGGAGCCACAATGGACCCCAGGAACTATCACCCTATAAGCCTGACTAGCCTGGTCTGCAAGGCTATGGAACGCATCATCATAGAACTCATTGGGAACTTTCAAACCTTGGACCCTACCCAGTTTGGTTTTAAGGGCAGATCATGCCTCCTAAACCTGGTGGACTTCTTTGAGACAGTTACCAAGGCATTAGATGAGGGAAAGGAGGTCCATACAGCCTACCTAGACCTCACAAAGGCTTTTCAACACCATTCCCCATTCTAGTATTATAGACAAGCTCACCAGCTTGAACATAAACCCCTATGTCACGAGATGGGTTGCCAACTGGCTCATTGATAGAACCCGCATGGTGAGAGTTGCAGGCTCTATGTCCAACTCTAAAATGTTTACAAGTGGCGTCCCCCAGGGCTCAGTCCTAGGACCCCTCCTGTTTGGTATATACTTCTCAGAGGTACAGGCAAGCAGAGGAGGACTATGGCTGACCAAGTTCGCAGACGACTGCAAATTAGGGGCCATAATTGATTCTCTGACTGATACAGACTCCCTTTAGATGGGTCTCACTG
The DNA here is from genome assembly GCF_019279795.1 of Protopterus annectens. NCBI lineage: Eukaryota > Metazoa > Chordata > Ceratodontiformes > Protopteridae > Protopterus > Protopterus annectens. Next base: position 333,150,181 of record NC_056744.1, on the reverse strand, counting down.
AGATGGATACCTGGTGTCAAAATCATGGCCTCAAGCTAAATGCCAAAAAGTGCATAGTCATCCCCTTTGGAATAAACAAAATACCCATGAACTACCACATAAGTGGTAGTCCCCTAAATACAGAAAATGTAATAAGGGATCTGGGGACCCAAGTAGATAGTAATCTCTTCTTTGATAATCATATTGCCAAGGTGGTTAGAAAATCCTTCTATGTGGCCCACCTAATCACAAAAGGGTTCACATCCAGAACAAAAGAGGTTATTGTGCCTCTCTACTCATCACTTAGTAGACCCGTCATAGAATACAAAGCCCCATTTCGGATGTACCTTACAAGACACCTGCAACAGCTGGAAAGGCCACAAAAGTACCTCACCAAGAGGATTACTGGCCTCAAACAGATGTTCTATGCAGCCCAATGCAAGAAACTCCAGCTGTACTCAGTTGCATACCGCTTACTCAGAGGTGATCTCTGCCTGACATACAAGGCCATGTCCAACCCAGAATTGATGGACATGCTCCACCTAAAAAAAAAACAAATCTCAGATATAAACCTCACTACAATGATAAATAGGGCATGCTGGAGGGATAGAGTCCTATCCCAGAGACTCCCCATGCTTTGGAACAGGATTCCAATATACATCAGGCAGGGCCCCTCACTAACACTCTTCAAGAGAAACCTTGACGCGTGGATGGGAAGCAGAAGATTTACCCCGGGGATTACTTCATTGGCTCTGCTGGACAGTGGCGCAGGGAAACTAATGGCTCTGATGGACAGTGGTGCAGGGAACTGATGGCTCTGCTGGACAGAGGCACAAGGAACTAATCTAAGGGGGTGGCGAAAGCCAACACATTCTGGCTAGGCTTATAAATGCCCTTGGGCAGATAGCCTAGTACTTACCTATGAACCTATAATATGTCAGTATACCACATGCACCACAGATACATATACCTGATCACATACACCAGTTACTGAACTATGTCAATATGATACTACGTGCATCACAGATGCATATTCCTGCTCACATACACCAGTTACTGAACTATGTCAGTAGGATACAATGTGCACTACAGATGCATATTCCTGCTCACAGACACCAGTTACTGAACTGTGTCAATAGGATACCATATGCACCGCAGTTGCATATACCTGCTCACATACACCAGTTACTGTAATATGTCAGTATACCACATGCACCACAGATACATATACCTGATCACATACACCAGTTACTGAACTATGTTAGTATGATACCACGTGCACCATAGATGCATATACCTGCTCACATGCACCACTTACTTTACTATGTCAGTATGATACCATATGCACCACAGATGCATATGCCTGCTCACATACACCAGTTATTGTACTATGTCAGTATGATACCACAGGTGTATATACCTGCTCACATACACCAGTTTCTGAACTATCCCAGTATGATACCACATGCACCACAGATGCATATACCTGCTCACATACACCAGTTACTGAACTATAGGTTCATAGGTTCATAGGTTCATACTAGGCTATCTGCCCTAGGGCATTTATAAGCCTAGACAGAGTTGTGTGGCTTTCACCACCCCTTAGGTTGAAGAATACTATACCCATTAGTTTGCCGTGCCTCTGTCCAGCAGTGATACAGAGATGATCCCCGGGGTAAACCTATGATCTCCCATCCACTGGTCAAGATTCCTCTTGAACAGAGCCAGCGAGGTGCTCTGTCTCACATGGACTGGGATTCTGTTCCACAGCATAGGGAGTCTCTGGGTGATGAATCTGTCTCTCCAGCACGTCCTATTTATATCCGTGTTGAGGTTTAAGTCTCTTGCTCTTGTGGCTCTGGTGGGTTTGGATTTTTTGAGGTGGAGCATGTCCATTAATTCCGGGTTGGACATGGCCTTGTATGTCAGGCACAGGTCACCTCTGAGCAGATGGTATGCGACTGAATAGAGCTGGAGTTTCTTCAGTTGGGCAGCATATGGCATATTTTGAGCCCTTTATCCTTTTGGTGAGGAACTTTGGGGTCTTTCCAATTGCTTCAGGTGTCGGGTAAGATACATTCCGAATGGGGCATTGTACTCAATCATTGGTCTGATAAGTGAAGAGTACAGGGGAACAATGACTTCCCTTGATCTGGATGTGAATCCCTTCATAATCAGGTGGGCAATGTAGAAGGTCCTCCTAACCACTTTGGCAATGTGAGTGTCAAAAGAAAGGTTACTGTCAACTTGGGTCCCCAGGTCCCTGATAACCTCTTCTGTGCTTAATGGATTGCCACCTATGTGGTAACTTGGGGTTACCTAGTTTTTACCAAAGGGTATGACTATATATTTTTTGGCATTTAGCTTAAGGCCATGGCTCTGGCACCAGTTATCCATTTCTATGAGACCTCTCTGAAGGATATCTGTGTCTGATGGATTTTCAACTATGGCGCCCAGTTTGCAGTCATCTGCAAACTTTGTCAGCCACAATCCTGCTATGTTTGCCTGCACTTCTGAAAAGTAGATGCCGAACAAGAGGGGGCCCAGGACTGAGCCCTGTGGGACACTGCTTGTGACCGGCTTGGAGTCTGACATGGCACCAGCAACTCTAACCCTGTGGGTTCTGTCCTTGAGCCAGTTTGCAACCCATCTTGTGACATATGGGTTTACATTTAAGCTGGTGAGCTTTTCTATGATACCCGAGTGGGGTATTGTGTCGAAAGCTTTTGCAAGGTCAAGGTTCATAGGTTCATAGGTTCGTACTAGGCTATCTGCCCGAGGGCATTTACAAGCCTAGCCCATAGTTTTGTGGCTTACGCCACCCCTTTAGTATGGGGAACTATACCCATTATTTTGCTGTGCCTCTGTTGAGCAGTGACACTGAGGTAATCCCTGGGGTATATCTGCGATCTCCCATCCATTGGTCAAGATTTCTCTTGAACAAGGCCAGCGAGGTGCTCTGCCTCACATATACCGGGATTTTATTCCACAGCATAGGAGTCTTTGGGTGATGAATCTATCCCTCCAGCACGTCCTATTAATAGCCGTGTCGAGGTTTAAGTCTCCCCCTTGTGGCTCTGGCGGATCTAGATTTTTGAGGTGAAGCATATTCATCAAATCTGGGTTTGACATGGCCTTGTATGTTAGGCAAAGGTCACCTCTGAGCAAGCGGTGGCGACTGAATAGAGCTGGAGTTCTTTCAGTCGGGCAGCATAGGACAGATGTTTGAGACCCTTTATCCTTTTGGTGAGGAACTTTTGTGGCCTCTCCAGCTGCTGCAAGTGTCGGGTCAGATACATTCCGAATGGGGCATTGTACTCAATCATTGGTCTGATGAGTGATGAGTATAGGGAGACTATGACCTCCCTTGATCTAGATGAGAATCCCTTCATGATAAGGTGGGCAATGTAGAAGGTCTTCCTAACTACTTTAGCTACATGGATGTCGAATGACAGACTACTATCAACCTGGGTCCCCAGGTCCCTGATAACTTCTTCTGTACTCAGTGGATTGCCACCTATTTGGTAGCTAGGGGTAACCTTGTTTTTCCCGAAGGGTATGACTATGCATTTTTTGGCATTTAACTTTAGGCCATGGCTCTGGCACCAGTTATCCATTTCTGTGAGACCCTTCTGAAGGATATCTGTGTCAGATGTGTTTTCTACTATGGCGCCCAGTTTGCAGTCATCTGCAAACTTTGTCAGCCATAACCCTCCTGTGTTTGCTTGTACTGAAAAGTAGATGCCAAACAAGAGTGGGGCCAGGACTGAGCCCTGTGGTACACCACTTGTGACAGGCTTTGAGTCTGACATGGCGCCAGCAACTCTGACCCTGTGGGTTCTGTCACTCAGCCAGTTTGCAACCCATCTTGTGATGTATGGGTTAACATTTAAGCTGATGAGTTTTCAATGATACCAGTGGGGTATTGTATCAAAGGCCTTTGCCAGATCGAGGTAGGCTGTATGGACTGCCTTTCCCTCATCAATGGCTTTGGTGACTGTTTGAAAAAGTCAACCAAGTTTAGAAGGCATGATCTGCCTTGACAAAGCCAAACTGGGATGGATCCAAAGTCTGCAAATTCCCTGTCTTTATTTATGAGGTCCATTATGATCCTCTCCATGGCTTTGCAGATAAGGCTTGTCAAGCTAATGGGCGGTAATTTCCAGGGTCGGTGGAGGCACCGCCTTTGTGAAGTGGGACCACAGTTGCAGTGCGCCACTCCCTGGGTGCATCCAGAGGTAAGACTATGATTAAACAGCTGTCCTAGCTGTGGGTTTAATTCCTCATTGAGTTCGTGGAGCACACAGCCGGGGACACCATCAGGTCCCATGGATGCTGTGTTTTTGCTGAGAGAGCAGTTCTCACTTGGTTGGAGATGTTTGGGGGCTGCAATCGCTTGGTATAGATATCTCTCCTTTTGGGGGGGGGGAGAAGTTTGCACTGAACCTGTCAGCCAGTATGTTGGCAATGTCTGTAGGATCAGTAATCTTCACATCATTTTGAACTAGTTCTGAGCATATCTGGGAGTTTCCTCCCAGGTTTCTAAATATAGCTAAAGAAGGCCTTATGATTGTCTTTTGAGTCTTTAGCTATTTTTCTCTCAAAATTTGCTTTGGATGATTTTATGAGAGCTCTTACTTTTTTACTTATAGTGATCAAGGGTGTCTTACCTTTTAAGGATTTTGGGGTATCTTGTAGTAGCTTCCTCCTTTTGTTGTAGAGTTTGTTTATGGCTGGGGTCCACCAGTGGACGCTTGCCTTTGGTACAAAGAGTCTTTGTTTTGCTTGGGATTGCCTTATCCATGCAGTCGTGCAGGTGCTGGTAGAAGGCATTTGTAAGTGATTCAGCGGCTTGACTGCTTTCCGTCTCGGGGCCTTAAAGGAGACCACACTAGTCTTTAAGTGTGAAGTCGGCTTTCGAAGTTCTTTACTGTGGTCTTTTTTATTTCAGGTGGGGTGGGATGAGGACCTCCAGCGAGATTAGTTGTGATCTGATCTCACCAGTGAGGGGTATACTTCCGGTGTTGAACATTGTGCTCCCATGTTCGTGATGATGAGATCAAGTATGTTTTCTCCTCTTGTGGGGATGGTGACTAGTTGTTCCATGGCATTTGAGTTTATGAATTCCAGGAACATTTGGGCTAGGGTGTTTGGGCTTGAGTAGTGTTCCCAGTCTATATTAGGGTAATTGAAGTCACCTAGTATGATGGTGTTTGGTGATACATTTATCCCTCTAGTGTTTTCAGGAAGGCCATGTGAGGTTCCTGAGTTTGTGAGGGGTGGCCTGTAACATGCTACAATTTGCAGAGCAGTCTTGCCTATGGTTAATTGCACCTGGATGGTCTCCGATGCATCGTGCGTTCCACCAGTCTTGAGGTGTGGGTGTCTTTGATGAATATGGATACCCCCTCCTTTCTTGGTATTGTCCGATTTTGGGGCGGGCATGATAAGAGGTAAAACCTGATAGTGCTGGGGTGCTCTCAGGAGCCTTGAACCAGGTTTCTGTCACTGCACAGACATCGATGTTCTCCATACTGAGAAGGGCCTCAGTGCGTGCATTTTGAGATTTAGACTTCTGGCATTGAGCAGCATTACCCTTAGTTTTTCCTTTTTGTGTTCTAGGGTGGGTTTTAGAATTTGAGCCTTGCCTAAAAAGGCACTATGGGGTGGCAAGAGCCTTTGCCAATATCCGGAATCCCAGGGTGACAGGTGCAAGCCCTTCCAGAAGCAGCGTGGCTTGTCCAGCATGTCATCCCAGGCAGACAGACATTGATCCCCTTTGAATGACACCAGAGTTTAAGCCAATTGTTAAAGCTGATCATCTTATCTCTGTATTGTGGCATCATTCTTGGTGAAGGTAGGATACTGCTCAAGGTCAGGGTCATACCTGCCTGGGCCATAATCAGAGAGCTCCTCAATGTCTCTTTCATGTAGTCCAGGATACGTCTCAGGTCGTTTACACCAGCGTGGACAATGACTGAGTCATATTTGTACCTGCTGTTGAGAGACCTGAGTGCTTGCGTTATGTGGCGGATTCTAGCGCCCGACAGGCAGCTTACTGTGACCTTCTCCTTACTCAGTCTGGTGGCGGGGCGTCAGTGTGTCTGACTATGGAGTCACCAATGACTAGTGTGTCTGGCATTGTGTTTGGCCTTAAGGGCTGTGACTGTTTGACACTCTGACTGTGAGGTCTATGTGTTGCAGGTGTTGTGTTCTGAGGTGGTGGTTGTTTGGGTGTCTGCTTTGGTGGCCTCTGCTGTTTTGGTAGATTTTGATCAGAGCCTTGAGTATGTCTTTGTGTGTTTATGTGTATGATTTGAGGTTGTGATGGTACTATGTGAGACTGGGTCTATAGTGTGTGTGGTAACCTTCTCCTCCTGACTGGTCTTGCCAGTCCTATGTTGAGAGAGCTCAGCCTCCAGTTTGGCCGTATAGTTGCATCTCTCGCATGTATTTGTGTTTTGTGGGAGGAGGAGAGGGTTCTGTGTACATGAGGCAATTGTAACATTGCCTCAGTATTCCCAGGTTCACCAGCTGAGCAGGAGAGGACACTAGCAACTGATCCTCGACATGCTAGAAGGACTAGACAAAAACTTTAAAAGAGATTCGGGGGCGTGGTGACCGAGAAATGGGGGTTTGCCTTTTGGGGTGCTATCTATAAGAGTGCTGTATCAAGGTAATAAGTACTGTAGGAGCAAGTGCTAGGTTTAACAGATAGAGAAAAGTCTACTTGGAGTCAAGTAGAGATGATCTTTTAGGTATTAGAGAAAGTGCTAGTAACAGGGATGCTTAAAGGTAAGATTGAAAAGAATGCACTCTGCAGTGTGCACTAGAGAAGTTAGATATGAAAGTAGGTAACTTGAGTTTTACCTGTTTAAAAGTTAAGGTTTAGTGGAGAGTTACTATTTTTAAAACAGCAAGATGGACTGAAAGGTGTGGTTACTTTTGTATTTTGGTACTATGAAATACTGTAGGATGGCCAATAAATTTAAATAATTGAAGGAGTGGGATTTCAAAAGTGATGGTTTGTGATTACTCACATAAGCCAGTGAAAGTAGAGAGAAATGAGATATATGGTCAGATTAACATAAGAGGCGGGCAACTAGAAAGACAGTGGTATTTAACAAGACAACTTAAATAGGTGGGAGGGAGGGAAAAAATTAAAATTCTGCCTGACTCAGAACAGAGAGAGCTGTGGTCTCTTTTGAAGTTTTAATATGCTGTTAAACAGAATGCAAGCAAAACACAAGGTAAAGAAAACAAACTACAGTATTCAAAATATAGAAAGGCAATACAGAAATACAAAAAATAACAGCAAACTAACCTTTCCTTCACAGCAAAGTGTAGCAGAGTCTGGATGAGCCTTTCTGGTAAAGGTAGGCTGTGTGAGCTGCCTTACCCTCATCAATGGCCTTGGTGACTGTTTCAAAAAAGTCGACCAAGTTCAAGAGGCATGATCTGCCCTTGACAAAGCCGAATTGGGTAGGATCCAATGTCTGTAGGTCCCCTATGTCTTTATTTATGAGTTCCATTATGATCCTTTCCATAGCTTTGCAGACCAGGCTTGTTAAGCTTATGGGACGGTAATTACCAGGGTCCGTAGAAGCACCGCCTTTGTGGAGTGGGACCACAGTTGCCATATGCCACTCTTTGGGTACGTATCCTGTGGTAAGGCTAAGATTAAACAGCAGCCTTATGTGTGGGTTTTGTTCCTCATTGAGTTCATGTAGCACACAGCCGGGGACACCATCCGGTCCCATTGATGCTGTGTTTTTAGCTTTAGAGAGAGCAGCTCTCACCTGGGCATTTCAGATGATTGGGAGGCTACACTCTGCTGGGATAGATATTTCTCCTTTTGGGGGGGAGGGAGGGGAGAAATTTTCACTGAACCTGTTTGCCAGTATATTTGCAATGTCTGTGGGTTCAGTGATTTTTGTATCATTTTGGACTAATTCTGAGCATATCTGGGAGTTTCCACCCAGATTTCTAACATAGCTAAAGAAGGCCTTATGATTGTCTTTTGAGTCCTTGGCGAAAGTTGGCCTTGGATGATTTTATGAGTAATTGTAGTTTTTTACTAGTATTGATCAGAGATGTCTTTCCTTTTAGGGATTTTGCTCTATCTTGTAGTAGCTTTCTCCTCTTGTTGTAAAGTTTGTTTATGGCTGGGGTCCACCAGATCGGGCGCTTGCCTTTGGTGGAAAGGGTCTTGATTTTATTTGGGATTGCTTGATCCATGCAATCCTGGAGGTGCTCGAAAAGCATTGGTAGGGGAGTCAGCAGCGTGGGTTGTGGTTTGCAATGGCTCAGGGGCCTTGAAGGATACCACACCAGTCTTAAGTGTGAAGTTGGCTTTTGAGAAGTTCTTCACTGTGGTCTTTATTGTTGGGGTGGGGCGGGATGTGGATCTCCAGTGAGATTAGTTTATGGTCTGATCTCACCAATGAGGGATATACTTCTGGTGAGGAGCATTTTGTCCCCATGTTTGTGATGATCAGGTCTAGTATATTTTCACCTCTTGTGGAACTGGTGACAAGTTGTTCCATAGCATTTGAGTTTATAAACTCCAGGAACCTTTGGGCTAGGGTATTGGGGCTTGAGTAATGTTCCCAATCTATGTTTGGGTAGTTGAAGTCACCCAATATGATGGTGTTTGGAGAGACATTTATACTCTCCAGTGTCTTCAGGAAGGCTGTGGGGTTCCTGAGTTTGAGAGGGTGGCCTGTAACATGCTACAAACTGTAGAGCAGTTTGCCTATGGTTAATTGCACCTGAATGGTCTCTGATGCTTCGTGAGTTGCCACCAGCCTGGAGGTGTGGGTATCCTTGATGAATATGGATACACCCTCCTTTTGTGATCGGTCCGGATTTTGGGGCGGAACGCATGATATGAGGTAAAACCTGATAGTGCCGGGGTGCTCTCAGGAGCCTTGAACCAGGTTTCAGTCACAGCACAGACATTGATGTTCTCCATACTGAGGAGGGCTTCGAGGGCATCTTGAGATTTAGACTTCTGGCATTGAGCAGCATTACCCTTAGTTTTTCCATTATTGTTTTCTATGGTGGTGGGTTTAGAATTTGAGCCTTGTCTAAAAAGGCACTATGGGGTGGCAAGAGCCTTTGCCAATATCCGGAACCCCAGGGGTGACAGGTGCAAGCCGTCCCTTGCGAAGCAGCGTGGCTTGTCAAGCATGTCATTCCAGGCAGACAGACATTGGATCCCCTTAGAATGACACCAGAAATTAAGCCAATTATTAAAACTGATCATTTTGTCTCTGTATTGTGGCATCATTCTTGGTGAAGGTAGGATACTGCTCAGGGTCATACCAGCCTGGGCTACATAATCTGAGAGCTCCTTTATGTCTCTTTTCATGTAGTCCAGGAGAGTGCGTCTCAGGTCATTCACAACGGCATGGACAATGACTGAGTCATACTTGTACTTGCTGTGGAGTGACCTGAGTGCTTGTGTTATGTGGCGGATTCTAGCACCCGACAGGCAGCTTACTGTGACCCTCTCCTTGTTCAGTCTGGTGAGTGGGACGTCAGTGTGTCTGACTATGGAGTCACCTATGACAAGTGTGTCTGGCATTGTGTTTGGCCATAAGGGCTGTGACTGATTTGCACACTGACTTTGTGATCTATGTGTTGCTTGTGTTATGTCATGAGGTGGCAGTTGTTTGGGTGTCTGCTTTGGAGGCCTCTGCTGTTTTGGTTATACATTTTTGATCAGTGCCTCCGAGTATGTCTTTGTGTGTTTATGTGTTTGATTTGTAGTTGTGATAGTTCTATGTGAGACTGGGTTTATGGTGTGTGTGGTTACCTTCTCCTCCTGTCTGGTTTTGCTAGTCCTGAGTTGAGAGAGCTCAGCCTCCAGTTTGGCTATATAGTTGCATCTCTCGCATGTATTTTTGTTTTGTGTGAGGAGGAGAGGGTTGTCTGTGTACATGAGGCAATTGTAACATTGCCTCAATATTCCCAGATTCACCAGCTGAGCAGGAGAGGATGCTAGTAACTGACCCTTTGACATGCTAGAAGAAATGAAAACGTTTGCTGTGTAACTGAGTCAGAAAGGACCTATAGGGAAGTGGGTACTCAAGGGGGTTTTAAGCTAGTGAAGTACTTTGTATAATATAGAAGTGCTTTACCTGACTAAAAAATGCTTTAGGAACAAGTGCTGAGCTTTACAGATAGAGAATAGACTGTTTAGATTACAAGTAGATGTCAGTGTGATACCATATGCACCACAGATGCATATACTTGCTCACATACACCAGTTACTGAACTATGTCAGTATGATACCACATGCACCACAGATGCATATATCTGCTTACATACACCAGTTACTGTACTATGTCTGTATGATACCATTTGCACCACATATGGATATACCTGCTCACATACACCACTGTTCTATGTCAGTTTGATACATGTACCACAGATGCCTATACCTGCTCATGTACACCAGTTACTGTACTATGTCAGTATGATACCACGTACACCACAGATGCATATACCTGCTCACATACACCAGTTATTGTACTATGTCAGTATGATACCACATGCACCACAGGTGTATATACCTGCTCACATACACCAGTTACTGAACTATGTCAGTATGATACCACATGCACCAAAGCTGCATATATATGCTCACATACAATTACTGAACTATGTCAGTATGATACCACATGCACCAAAGATGCATATACTTGCTCACCTACACGAATTACTGAACTATGTCAGTATGACACCACGTGCACCATAGATGCATATACCTGCTCACATACACCAGTTACTGAACTATGTCAGTATGATACCACGTGCACCATAGATGCATATACCTGCTCACATACACCAGTTACTTTACTATGTCAGTATGATACCACGTACACCACAGATGCATATACCTGCTCACATACACCAGTTATTGTACTATGTCAGTATGATACCACATGCACCACTGGTGTATATACCTGCTCACATACACCAGTATGATACCAGTTATTGTACTATGTCAGTATGATACCACATGCACCACTGGTGTATATACCTGCTCACATACACCAGTTACTGAACTATGTCAGTATGATACCACATGCACCAAAGCTGCATATATATGCTCACATACAATTACTGAACTATGTCAGTATGATACCACATGCACCACAGATGCATATACTTGCTCACATACACCAGTTACTGAACTATGTCAGTATGATACCGCATGCACCACAGATGCATATACCTGCTCACATACACCAGTTACTGAACTATGTTAGTATGATACCACATGCACCATAGATGCATATACCTGCTCACATACACCACTTACTTTACTATGTCAGTATGATACCACGTGCACCACAGATGCATATACCTGATTACATACATTAGTTACTGAACTATGTCAGTATGATACCATGTGCAACACAGATGCATATACCTTCTCACATATACATAGGTTCATAGGTGCATAGGAAGGTACTAGGCTATCTGCTTGAAGGCATTTATAAGTCTAGGTTGAATTTGTTGTTTTTCGCCTCTCCCTTAGATTAGTTCCCTGTACCTCTGTCCAGCAGAGCCACTGAAATGATCCCTGGGGTAAACTTTGTGTTTCCCACGCACTCGTCAAGGTTTCTCTTGAAGAGTGCTAGTGAGGAGCTCTGTCTAATGTAGAGTGGAATCTTGTTCCAAAGTATGGGAAGTCTCAGTTACTGAACTGTGTGAGTATGATACCACGTGCACCAAAGATGCAAATACCTGCTCACATACACCAGTTATTGTACTATGTCAGTATGATACCACATGCACCACATGTGAATATACCTGTTTACATACACCAGTTACTGAACTATGTCAGTATGATACCAAATGCATCACGGATGCATAAACCTACTCACATACACCAGTTACTGAACTATGTCAGTATGATACATGCACCACAGATGCATATACCTCCTCACATACACCAGTTATTGAACTATGTCTGTATGATACCACATGCACCACAGATGCATCTAGCTGCTCACATACACAAGTTACTGAACTATGACAGTATGATACCAAGTGCACCACAGATGCATATACCAGCTCACATACACCAGTTACTGTATTATGTCAGGATGATACCACGTGCACCACAGATGTATATACCTGCTTACATACACTAGTTACTTAACTATGTCAGTATGATACCACATGCACCAGAGAAGCATATTCCTGCTGACATACACGAGTTACTGAACTATGTCAGTATGATACCACATGCAACACAGATGCATATACCTGCTCACATACACCAGTTACTGAACTGTCAGTATACCACGTGCACCACAGATACATATACCTGCTCACATATACCAGTTACTGAACTATGTCAGTTTGATACCATGTGCATCACAGGTGTATACACCTGCTCACATACACCAGTTAATGAACTATGTTAGTATACCATGTACACCACAGATGCATATACCTGCTCACATACACCAGTTACTGAACTATGTCAGTATGATACCATATGCACCACAAATGCATATACCTTCTCACATACACCAGAATCTGTACTATGTCAAGATGATACTACGTGCACCACAGATGCATATACCTGCTCACATACACCATTTACTGAACTATGTCAGTATGATACCACATGCACCACAGATGCATATACCTGCTCAAATACACCAGTTACTGAACTATGTTAGTATGATACCACATGAAGCACAGATGCATATACCTGCTCACATACACCAGTTACTGTACTATGCCAGTATACCACGTGCACCACAGATGCATATACCTTCTCACATACGCCAGTTATTGTACTGAGTATGATACCACATGCATCACAGGTGTATATACCTGCTCACATACACCAGTTATTGAACTTTGTCAGCATGATACCACATGCACCAGAGATGCATATACCTGCTCACATATACCAGTTACTGAACTATGTCAGTATGATACCACATGCACCACAGATGCATATACCTGCTCACATACACCAGCTACTGAACTATGTCAGTATAATACCACATGCACCACAGATGCATATACCTGCTTGCATACACCAGTTACTGATCTATGGTAGTATGATACCATGTGCACCGCAGATAATATACCTGGTCACATACACCAGTTAATGTACTATGTCAGTATTCCACGTGTACCACATATGCATATACCTGCTCACATACACCAGTTACTGAAGTATGTCAGTATAATACCTCGTGCACCACAGATGCATATAACTGCTCAAATACACCAGTTACTGTACTATGTCAGTATGATACAATATGCACAGATGCATATACCTGTTCACATACACCGTTTACTGTATTATTTCAGTATGATGCCACGTACACCACCGATGCATATACCTGCTCAGAAACAGCAGTTATTGAACTATGTCAGCATGATACCACATGCACCACAAATGCATATACCTGCTCAAATACACCAGTTACTGAACTATGTTAGTATGATACCACATGCAGCACAGATGCATATACCTGCTCACATACACCAGTTACTGTACTATGTCAGTATACCACGTGCACCACAGATGCATATACCTTCTCACATACACCAGTTATTGTACTGAGTATGATACCACATGCATCACAGGTGTATATACCTGCTCACATACACCAGTTATTGAACTTTGTCAGTGTGATACCACATGCACCAGAGATGCATATACCTGCTCACATACACGAGTTACTGAACTATGTCAGTATGATACCACGTGCACCACAGATGCATATACCTGCTCACATACACCAGCTACTGAACTATGTCAGTATGATACCACATGCACCACAGATGCATATACCTGCTGACATACATCAGTTACTGTACTATGTCAGTATACCACGTGCACAACAGATGCATATACCTGCTCACATACACCAGTTACTGTACTATGTCAGTATGATACCGCATGCACCACAGATGCATATACCTGCTCACATACACCAGTTACTGAACTATGTTAGTATGATACCATGTGCACCATAGATGCATATACCTGCTCACATACACCACTTACTTTACTATGTCAGTATGATACCACGTGCACCACAGATGCATATACCTGCTTACATACATTAGTTACTGAATTATGTCAGTATGATACCATGTGCAACACAGATGCATATACCTTCTCACATATACATGGGTTCATAGCTGCATAGGAAGGTACTAGGCTATCTGCTTGAAGGCATTTATAAGTCTAGCTTGAATGTGTTGTCTTTCGCCTCCCCCTTAGATTAGTTCCCTGTGCCTCTGTCCAGCAGAGCCACTGAAATGATCCCTGGGGTAAGCTTTGTGTTTACTTTCGTCAAGGTTTCTCTTGAAGAGTGCTAGCGAGCTCTGTCTAATGTAGAGTGGAATCTTGTTCCAAAGTATGGGAAGTCTCTGGGACAGGACACTATCCTTCCAGCACATCCTATTTGTTGTTGTGCTGAGGTTTAGATCCCTAGAGCGTGTGGTTCTATGGGATAAGGTTTTCTTTAGGTGGAGCATGTCCATCAATTCTGGGTTGGACTTGGCATTGTATGTCAGGCAGAGATCACCTCTGAGCAGGCGGTATGCAACTGGAGTTTCTTCAGTCGAGCTGCATAGGGCATCTGTTTGAGGCCAGTGATCCTCTTGGTGAAGTACTTCTGTGGTCTTTTCAGCTGCTGCAGGTGTTTTGTAAGGTACATCCCAAATGGGGCATTGTACTCTATGATGGGTTTGATGAGTGATGAGTAGAGAGGCGCAATGAACTCTTTTGAGCTGGATGCAAACCCTTTTGTGAATAGGTGGGCCACATAGAAGGATTTTATAACCACTTTGGCAATGTGATTATCAAAGGAGAGATTATTATCTACTTGGGTCCCCAGATCACTTATTACCACATGCACCACAGGTGTATATACCTGCTCACATACACCAGTTACTGAACTGTGTGAGTATGATACCAAATGCACCACAGATGTATATACCTGCTCACATACACTAGTTACTGAACTATGTCAGTATGATACTACGTGCACCACAGATGCTTATACCTGCTGAAATACACCAGTCACTGAATTATGTCAGTATGATAACATGTGCACCACAGATTAATATACCTGCTCACATACACCAGTTACTGAACTGTGTGAGTATGATACCACGTGCACCAAAGATGCAAATACCTGCTCACATACACCAGTTATTGTACTATGTCAGTATGATACCACATGCACCACACGTGAATATATCTGTTCAGATACACCAGTTACTGAACTATGTCAGTATGATACCAAATGCACCACGGATGCATATACCTACTCACATACACCAGTTACTGAACTATGTCAGTTATGATACGTGCACCACAGATGCATATACCTCCTCACATACACCCGTTATTGAACTATGTCTGTATGATACCACATGCACCACAGATGCATCTAGCTGCTCACATACACAAGTTACTGAACTATGTCAGTATGATACCAAGTGCACCACAGATGCATATACCGGCTCACATACACCAGTTACTGTATTATGTCAGGATGATACCACGTGCACCACAGATGTATATACCTGCTTACATACACTAGTTACTTAACTATGTCAGTATGATACCACATGCACCAGAGAAGCACATTCCTGCTGACATACACGAGTTACTGAACTATGTCAGTATGATACCACATGCAACACAGATGCATATACCTGCTCACATACATGAGTTACTGAACTGTCAGTATACCACGTGCACCACAGATACATATACCTGCTCACATATACCAGTTACTGAACTATGTCAGTTTGATACCATGTGCATCACAGGTGTATATACCTGCTCACATACACCAGTTAATGAACTATGTTAGTATACCATGTACACCACAGATGCATATACCTGCTCACATACACCAGTTACTGAACTATGTCTGTATGATACCACATGCACCACAGATGCATATACCTGCTCACATACACCAGAATCTGTACTATGTCAGGATGATACTACGTGCACCACAGATGCATATACCTGCTCACATACACCATTTACTGAACTATGTCAGTATGATACCACATGCACCACAGATGCATATACCTGCTCACATACACTACTTACTGAACTATGTCAGTATGATACTACGTGCACTACGGATGCATATAACTGCTCACATACACCAGTTACTGTACTATGTCAGTATGATACAATGTGCACCACAGATGCATATACCTGCTCACATACACCATTTACAGTACTATTTCAGTATGATACCACGTACACCAGCGATGCATATACTTGCTCAGAAACAGCAGTTATTAAACTATATCAGCATGATACCACATGCACCACAGATGCATATACCTGCTCAAATACACCAGTTACTGAAGTATGTTAGTATGATACCACATGCAGCACAGATGCATATACCTGCTCGCATACACCATTTACTGTACTATGTCAGTATACCACGTGCACCACAGATGCATATACCTGCTCACATACACCATTTACTGAACTATGTCAGTATGATACCACATGCACCACAGATGCATATACCTGCTCAAATACATCAGTTACTGAACTATGTTAGTATGATACCACATGCAGCACAGATGCATATACCTGCTCACATACACCAGTTACTGTACTATGTCAGTATACCACGTGCACCACAGATGCATATACCTTCTCACATACACCAGTTATTGTACTGAGTATGATACCACATGCATCACAGGTGTATATACCTGCTCACATACACCAGTTATTGAACTTTGTCAGCATGATACCACATGCACCAGAGATGCATATACCTGCTCACATACACCAGTTACTGAACTATGTCAGTATGATACCACGTGCACCACAGATGCATATACCTGCTCACATACACCAGCTACTGAACTATGTCAGTATGATACCACATGCACCACAGATGCATATACCTGCTCACATACACCAGTTACTGTACTATGTCAGTATACCATGTGCACCACAGATGCATATACCTGCTCACATACACCATTTACTGAACTATGTCATTATGATACCACATGCATCACAGATGCATATACCTGCTCAAATACGCCAGTTACTGAACTATGTTAGTATGATACCACATGCAGCACAGATGCATATACCTGCTCACATACACCAGTTACTGTACTATGTCAGTATGATACCGCATGCACCACAGATGCATAGACCTGCTCACATACACCAGTTACTGAACTATGTTAGTATGATACCACGTGCACCATAGATGCATATACCTGCTCACATACACCACTTACTTTACTATGTCAGTATGATACCACGTGCACCACAGATGCATATACCTGCTTACATACATTAGTTACTGAACTATGTCAGTATGATACCATGTGCAACACAGATGCATATACCTTCTCACATATACATAGGTTCATAGGTGCATAGGAAGGTACTAGGCTATCTGCTTGAAGGCATTTATAAGTCTAGCTTGAATGTGTTGTCTTTCGCCTCCCCCTTAGATTAGTTCCCTGTGCCTCTGTCCAGCAGAGCCACTGAAATGATCCCTGGGGTAAGCTTTGTGTTTCCCACGCACTCGTCAAGGTTTCTCTTGAAGAGTGCTAGCGAGGAGCTCTGTCTAATGTAGAGTGGAATCTTGTTCCAAAGTATGGGAAGTCTCTGGGACAGGACACTATCCTTCCAGCACATCCTATTTGTTGTTGTGGTGAGGTTTAGATCCCTAGAGCATGTGGTTCTATGGGATAAGGTTTTCTTTAGGTGGAGCATGTCCATCAATTCTGGGTTGGACTTGGCATTGTATGTCAGGCAGATATCACCTCTGAGCAGGCGGTATGCAACTGAGTACAGCTGGAGTTTCTTCAGTTGAGCTGCATAGGGCATCTGTTTGAGGCCAGTGATTCTCTTGGTGAAGTACTTCTGTGGTCTTTTCAGCTGCTGCAGGTGTCTTGTAAGGTACATCCCAAATGGGGCATTGTACTCTATGATGGGTTTGATGAGTGATGAGTAGAGAGGCGCAATGAACTCTTTTGAGCTGGATGCAAGCCCTTTTGTGAATAGGTGGGCCACATAGAAGGATTTTCTAACCACTTTGGCAATGTGATTATCAAAGGAGAGATTATTATCTACTTGGGTCCCCAGATCACTTATTACATTTTCCGTATTTAGGAGACTACCAATAACACCAGTTATTGTACTATGTCAATATGATACCACATGCACCACAGGTGTATATACCTGCTCACATACACCAGTTACTGAACTGTGTGAGTATGATACCAAATGCACCACGGATGTATATACCTGCTCACATACACTAGTTACTGAACTATGTCAGTATGATACTACGTGCACCACAGATGCTTATACCTGCTGAAATACACCAGTTACTGAATTATGTCAGTATGATACCATGTGCACCACAGATTAATATACCTGCTGACATACACCAGTTACTGTACTGTGTGAGTATGATACCACGTGCACTAAAGATGCAAATACCTACTCACATACACCAGTTATTGTACTATGTCAGTATGATACCACATGCACCACACGTGAATATACCTGTTCACATACACCAGTTACTGAACTATGTCAGTATGATACCAAATGCACCACGGATGCATATACCTACTCACATACACCAGTTACTGAACTATGTCAGTATGATATATGCACCACAGATGCATATACCTCCTCACATACACCAGTTATTGAACTATGTCTGTATGATACCACATGCACCACAGTTGCATCTAGCTGCTCACATACACAAGTTACTGAACTATGTCAGTATGATACCAAGTGCACCACAGATGCATATACCGGCTCACATACACCAGTTACTGTATTATGTCAGGATGATACCACGTGCACCACAGATATATATACCTGCTTACATACACTAGTTACTTAACTATGTCAGTATGATACCACATGCACCAGAGAAGCATATTCCTGCTGACATACACGAGTTACTGAACTATGTCAGTATGATACCACATGTAACACAGATGCATATATCTACTCACATACACCAGTTACTGAACTGTCAGTATACCACGTGCACCACAGATACATATACCTGCTCACATATACCAGTTACTGAACTATGTCAGTTTGATACCATGTACATCACAGGTGTATATACCTGCTCACTTACACCAGTTAATGAACTATGTTAGTATACCATGTACACCACAGATGCATATACCTGCTCACATACACCAGTTACTGAACTATGTCAGTATGATACCACATGCACCACAGATGCATATACCTTCTCACATACACCAGAATCTGTACTATGTCAGGATGATACTACGTGCACCACAGATGCATATACCTGCTCACATACACCATTTACTGAACTATGTCAGTATGATACCACATGCACCACAGATGCATATACCTGCTCAAATACACCAGTTACTGAACTATGTTAGTATGATACCACATGCAGCACAGATGCATATACCTGCTCACATACACCAGTTACTGTACTATGTCAGTATACCACGTGCACCACAGATGCATATACCTGCTCACATACACCAGTTATTATACTGAGTATGATACCACATGCATCACAGGTGTATATACCTGCTCACATACACCAGTTATTGAACTTTGTCAGCATGATACCACATGCACCAGAGATGCATATACCTGCTCACATACACCAGTTACTGAACTATGTCAGTATGATACCACGTGCACCACAGATGCATATACCTGCTCACATACACCAGCTACTGAACTATGTCAGTATGATACCACATGCACCACAGATGCATATACCTGCTTGCATACACCAGTTACTGATCTATGTTAGTATGATACCATGTGCACCGCAGATAATATACCTGGTCACATACACCAGTTACTGTACTATGTCAGTATACCACGTGCACCACATATGCATATACCTGCTCACATACACTACTTACTGAACTATGTCAGTATGATACTACGTGCACCACAGATGCATATAACTGCTCACATACACCAGTTACTGAACTATGTCAGTATAATACCTCGTGCACCACAGATGCATATAACTGCTCACATACACCAGTTACTGTACTATGTCAGTATGATACAACGTGCACCACAGATGCATATAACTGCTCACATACACCATTTACTGTACTATTTCAGTATGATGCCACGTACACCACCGATGCATATACCTGCTCAGAAACAGCAGTTATTGAACTATGTCAGCATGATACCACATGCACCACAGATGCATATACCTGCTCAAATACACCAGTTACTGAACTATGTTAGTATGATACCACATGCAGCACAGATGCATATACCTGCTCACATACACCAGTTACTGTACTATGTCAGTATACCACGTGCACCACAGATGCATATACCTGCTCACATACACCATTTACTGAACTATGTCAGTATGATACCACATGCACCACAGATGCATATACCTGCTCAAATACACCAGTTACTGAACTATGTTAGTATGATACCACATGCAGCACAGATGCAGATACCTGCTCACATACACCAGTTACTGTACTATGTCAGTATGATACCACCTGCACCACAGATGCATATACCTGCTCACATACACCAGTTACTGAACTATGTCAGTATGATACCACATGCACCACAGATGCATATACCTGCTTACATACACTAGTTACTGAACTATGTCAGTATGATACGTCGAGCACCACAGATGCATATACCTGCTCACATACACCACTTACTTTACTATGTCAGTATGATACCACGTGCACCACAGATGCATATATCTGCTTACATACACCAGTTAATGTACTATGTCTGTATGATACCATTTGCACCACATATGGATATACCTGCTCACATACACCACTGTTCTATGTCAGTTTGATACGTGTACCACAGATGCCTATACCTGCTCATGTACACCAGTTACTGTACTACGTCAGTATGATGCCACGTACACCACAGATGCATATACCTGCTCACATACACCAGTTATTGTACTATGTCAGTATGATACCACATGCACCACAGGTGTATATACCTGCTCACATACACCAGTTACTGAACTATGTCAGTATGATACCACATGCACCAAAGCTGCATATATATGCTCACATACAATTACTGAACTATGCCAGTATGATACCACATGCACCACAGATGTATATACTTGCTCACATACACCAGTTACTGAACTATGTCAGTATGATACCGCATGCACCACAGATGCATATACCTGCTTACATACATTAGTTACTGAACTATGTCAGTATGATACCATGTGCAACACAGATGCATATACCTTCTCACATATACATAGGTTCATAGCTGCATAGGAAGGTACTAGGCTATCTGCTTGAAGGCATTTATAAGTCTAGCTTGAATGTGTTGTCTTTCGCCTCCCCCTTAGATTAGTTCCCTGTGCCTCTGTCCAGCAGAGCCACTGAAATGATCCCTGGGGTAAACTTTGTGTTTCCCACACACTCGTCAAGGTTTCTCTTGAAGAGTGCTAGCAAGGAGCTCTGTCTAATGTAGAGTGGAATCTTGTTCCAAAGTATGGGAAGTCTCCGGGACAGGAAACTATCCCTACAGCACATCCTATTTGTTGTTGTGGTGAGGTTTAGATCCCTAGAGCGTGTGGTTCTATGGGATAAGGTTTTCTTTAGGTGGAGCATGTCCATCAATTCTGGGTTGGACATGAAATTGTATGTCAGGCAGAGATCACCTCTGAGCAGGCGGTATGCAACTGAGTACAGCTGGAGTTTCTTCAGTCGAGCTGCATAGGGCATCTGTTTGAGGCCAGTGATCCTCTTGGTGAAGTACTTCTGTGGTCTTTTCAGCTGCTGCAGGTGTCTTGTAAGGTACATCCCAAATGGGGCATTGTACTCTATGATGGGTTTGATGAGTGATGAGTAGAGAGGCGCAATGAACTCTTTTGAGCTGGATGCAAACCCTTTTGTGAATAGGTGGGCCACATAGAAGGATTTTCTAACCACTTTGGCAATGTGATTATCAAAGAGATTATTATCTACTTGGGTCCCCAGATCACTTATTACATTTTCCGTATTTAGGAGACTACCAGTAACACCAGTTATTGTACTATGTCAGTATGATACCACATGCACCACAGATGAATATACCTGTTCGCATACACCAGTTACTGAACTGTGTGAGTATGATACCACGTGCACCACAGATGCAAATACCTGCTCACATACACCAGTTATTGTACTATGTCAATATGATACCACATGCACCACGGATGTATATACCTGCTCACATACACTAGTTACTGAACTATGTCAGTATGATACTACGTGCACCACAGATGCTTATACTTGCAGAAATACACCAGTTACTGAATTATGTCAGTATGATACCATGTGCACCACAGATTAATATACCTGCTCACATGCACCAGTTACTGAACTGTGTGAGTATGATACCACATGCACCAAAGATGCAAATACCTGCTCACATACACCAGTTATTGTACTATGTCAGTATACCACATGCACCACACGTGAATATACCTGTTCACATACACCAGTTACTGAACTATGTCAGTATGATACCAAATCCACCACGGATGCATATACCTACTCACATCCACCAGTTACTGAACTATGTCAGTATGATACGTGCACCACAGATGCATATACCGGCTCACATACACCAGTTACTGTATTATGTCAGGATGATACCACGTGCACCACAGATGTATATACCTGCTTACATACACTTGTTCATAGGTTCCTAGGTTTATACTAGGCTATCTGCCCTAAGGCATTTATAAGCCTAGCCCAAATTTTTGTGGCTTACGCCACCCCTTATATGAAAAAATACTGTGCCCATTAGTTTGTTGTGCCTCTGTCCAGCAGTGACACAGAGATGATTCCCGGGGTAAACCTACGATCTCCCATCCACAGGTCTAGATTTCTCTTGAACAGCGAGGTGCTCTGCCTCACATGGACCGGGATTTTATTCCACAGCATAGGGAGTCTCTGAGTAATCCCTCCAGCCGCGTTCTATTTATATCCGTGCTAAGGTTTAAGTCGCTTGCTCTAGTGGTTTTGGTGGTGGATTTGGATTTTTTGAGGTGGAGCATGTCCATTAATTCAGGGTTGGACATGGCCTTGTATGTCAGGCACATGTCACCTCTGAGCAGACGTTATGCGACTGAATAGAGCTGGAGTTTCTTCAATCTGGCAGCATATGACAGATTTTGGAGTCCCTTTATCCTTTTGGTGAGGAACTTTTGGGGTCTCTCCAATTGCTGCAGATGTCGGGTGAGATACATCCCGAATGGGGCATTGTACTCGATCATTGGTCTGATAAGTGAAGAGTACAGGGGAACAATGACCTCACTAGATCTGGATGTGAATCCCTTCATGATCAGGTGGGCAATGTAGAAGGTCTTTCTAACCACATAGTTACTTAACTATGTCAGTATGATACCACATGCACCAGAGAAGCATATTCCTGCTGACATACACGAGTTAAGGAACTATGTCAGTATGATACCAGATGCAACACAGATGCATATACCTGCTCACATACACCAGTTACTGAACTGTCAGTATACCACATGCACCACAGATACATATACCTGCTCACATATACCAGTTACTGAACTATGTCAGTTTGATACCATGTGCATCACAGGTGTATATACCTGCTCACATACACCAGTTAATGAACTATGTTAGTATACCATGTACACCACAGATGCATATACCTGCTCACATACACCAGTTACTGAACTATGTCAGTATGATACCACATGCACCACAGATGCATATACCTTCTCACATACACCAGAATCTGTACTATGTCAGGATGATACTACGTGCACCACAGATGCATATACCTGCTCACATACACCATTTACTGAACTATGTCAGTATGATACCACATGCACCACAGATGCATATACCTGCTCACATACACCAGTTATTGAACTTTGTCAGCATGATACCACATGCACCAGAGAGGCATATACCTGCTCACATGCACCAGTTACTGAACTATGTCAGTATGATACCATGTGCACCACAGATGCATATACCTGCTCACATACACCAGCTACTGAACTATGTCAGTATGATACCACATGCACCACAGATGCATATACCTGCTTGCATACACCAGTTACTGATCTATGTTAGTATGATACCATGTGCAACGCAGATAATATACCTGGTCACATATACCAGTTACTGTGCTATGTCAGTATACCACGTGCACCACATATGCATATACCTGCTCACATACACTACTTACTGAACTATGTCAGTATGATACTACGTGCACCACAGATGCATATAACTGCTCACATACATCAGTTACTGAACTATGTCAGTATAATACCTCGTGCACCACAGATGCATATAACTGCTCACAAACACCAGTTACTGTACTATGTCAGTATGATACAACATGCACCACAGATGCATATACCTGCTCACATACACCATTTACTGTACTATGTCAGTATACCACATACACCACAGATGCATATACCTGCTCACATACACCATTTACTGAACTATGTCAGTATGATACCACATGCACCACAGATGCATATACCTGCTCAAATGCACCAGTTACTGAACTATGTTACTATGATACCACATGCAGCACAGATGCATATACCTGCTCACATACACCAGTTACTGTACTATGTCAGTTGAACCATAGATGTATATACCTGCTTACATACACTAGTTACTGAACTATGTCAGTATGATACCACATGCACCACAGATGCATATACCTTCTCACATACACCAGAATCTGTACTATGTCAGGATGATACTACGTGCACCACAGATGCATATACCTGCTCACATACACCATTTACTGAACTATGTCAGTATGATACCACATGCACCACAGATGCATATTCCTGCTCAAATACACCAGTTACTGAACTATGTTAGTATGATACCACATGCAGCACAGATGCATATACCTGCTCACATACACCAGTTACTGTACTATGTCAGTATACCACGTGCACCACAAATGAATATACCTGCTCACATACACCATTTACTGAACTATGTCAGTATGATACCACATACACCACAGATGCATATACCTGCTCAAATACACCAGTTACTGAACTATGTCAGTATGATACCACGTGCACCACAGATGCATATACCTGCTCACATACACCAGCTACTGAACTATGTCAGTATGATACCACATGCACCACAGATGCATATACCTACTTGCATACACCAGTTACTGATCTATGTTAGTATGATACCATGTGCACCGCAGATAATATACCTGGTCACATACACCAGTTACTGTACTATGTCAGTATACCACGTGCACCACATATGCATATACCTGCTCACATACACTACTTACTGAACTATGTCAGTATGATACTACGTGCACCACAGATGCATATAACTGCTCACATACACCAGTTACTGAACTATGTCAGTATAAGACCTCGTGCACCACAGATGCATATAACTGCTCACATACACCAGTTACTGTACTATGTCAGCATGATACAACGTGCACCACAGATGCATATACCTGCTCACATACACCATTTACTGTACTATTTCAGTATGATGCCACGTACACCACCGATGCATATACCTGCTCAGAAACAGCAGTTATTGAACTATGTCAGCATGATACCACATGCACCACAGATGCATATACCTGCTCACATACACCATTTACTGTACTATTTCAGTATGATACCACGTACACCACCGATGCATATTCCTGCTCAGAAACTCCAGTTATTGAACTATGTCAATATGCCACATGTGCCACAGATGCATATACCTGCACACATGCACCAGTTACTGAAGCATGTCAGTATGATACCACATGCACAACAGATGCATATACCTGCTCACATACCCCAGTTACTGAACTATTTAAGTATGATACCACGTGCACCACAGATGCATATACCTGCTCACATACACCAGTTACTGCGCTATGTCAGTATGATACCAGGTGCACCACAGATGCATATACCTGCTTACATACACTAGTTACTGAAGTATGTCAGTATAATACTATGTGCACCACAGGTGCATATACCTGCGCGCATCTATATTAGAACATCAAAGTTTCAAAACTTCAAATGTTCTAATATCGAACCCTATTACGCGAAAGCTAAAAACATCGAATATACAAAACAGTGAATTTTGTTCTTCCAAAACACATACACACAACACAAGCACACCAAACAAACAGCAATCCACACACATACACCTAAAATCTTGCACCTAACCCTACACTAAACTATACACACACACCACTAACTATCCACTTACCTTAGCCCAAACCCTAACCTTAAGGTTTGTCACTTTCTCACACTTACCTGACCCACTCCCTAACCCACCTATCCACGCCATAACCCTCACATCCACACAATCGAACACTTATCTGAAGTGCGCCCTAACACTAACTCACCTAACCTGCCCTAACCCTCACGTCCACACAATCACACACATACCTAACCTGTGCCCTAACCCTCATGTCCAAACAATCACATACATACCTATCCCACACCCTAACTCTAACTACCCTAACCCGCATTCAATCGCACACTTATCTAAACCCGACCTGTAACTTTCCACCACAGCTCTAAAAATATCGAAGCAACAGAAACGGAGAAAATAATTATTTCCCTAGGAAAAAAATTGGTTTTCTGTTGCTTCGATATTTTCAACTTTCGCATAATAGGGTTCGATATTAGAACATTAAAAGTTTTGAAACTTCGATGTTCTAATATAGACCCTATCTGCTCACATACTCCAGTTACTGAACTATGTCAGTATGATACCACGTGCACCACAGATGCATATACCTGCTCACATACACCAGTTATTGAAATATGTCAGCATGATACCACATGTACCAGAGATGCATATACCTGCTCACATGCACCAATTACTGAACTATGTCAGTATGATAAAACGTGCACCACAGATGCATACACCTGCTCATATACACCAGTTACTCAGTATACCACGTGCACCACAGATGCATGTACCTGCTCACATACACTAGTTACGGAACTATGTCAGATATTACTTGCACCACACATACATTAACCTGCTCACATACACCTGTTACTGAACTATGTCAGTATGATACCACATGCACCACAGATGTATATACCTTTTCACATACACCAGTTACTGTAATATGTCAGTATGATATAACGTGCACCACAGATGAATATACCTGCTCACATACAACAGTTACTGACTATTTCAGTATGACACCACGTACACCACAGATGCATATACCTGCTCACATACACACATTATTGAACTATGTCAGCATGATACCACATGCATCAGAGATGCATTTACCTGCTCATATACACCAGTTACTATGCTAGTGTGATACACATGCACCATAGATGCAGATACCTGCTCACATACACCAGTTACTCTACTATGTCAGTATGATACCACGTGCATCATAGATGCATATACGTGCTTACATACGCTAGTTACTGCACTATGTCAGTAACATGCTACATGCACCACAGATGCATAAACCTGCTCACATACACCAGTTAATGAACTGTGTTAGTATGATGCCACGTGCACCACAGATGCAAATACCTGCCCACATACACCAGTTATTATACTATGTCAGTATGATACCACATGCACCACAGGTTTATATAACTGCACACATACACCAGTTACTGAACTATGTCAGTATGATACCACATGCAGCAGAGAAGCAAGTACCTGCTCACATACACCAGTTACTGAGCTGTGTTAGTATGATACCACCTGCACCACAGATGCAAATACCTGCACACACACACACACACACCAGTTATTTTACTATATCAGTATGATACCACATGCACCACAGATGCATGTACCTTCTCTCATACACCAGTTACTGAACTATGTCAGTATGAAACTACATGCACCACAGACGCATATACCTGTTCACATACACCAATTACTGAGCTATGTCAGAATGATACCACGTGCACCAAAGATGCATATACCTGCTCTCATACACCAGTTACTCTACTATGTCAGCATGATACCACATGCATCACAGATGCATATACATGCTTACATACGCTAGTTACTGCACTATGTCAGTAACATACTACATGCACCACAGATGCATAAGCCTGCTCACATACACCAGTTCATGAACTGTGTTAATATGATGCCAAGTGCACCACAGATGCAAATACTTGCCCACATACACCAGTTATTATGCTATGTCAGTATGATACCACATGCACCACAGGTTTATATACCTGCACACATACACCAGTTACTGAACTATGTCAGTATGATACCACATGCAGCAGAGAAGCAAGTACCTGCTCACATACACCAGTTACTGAACTCTGTTAGTATGATACCACATGCACCACAGATGCAAATACCTGCTCACATACACCAGTTATTGTACTATTTCAGTATGATACCACATGCACCACAGGTGTATGTACCTGCTCACATACACCAGTCACTGGACTTTGTCAGTATGATACTACATGCACCACAGATGTATATACCTGCTCACATACACCAGTTACTGAACTATGTCAGTATGATATGTCCATCACACATGCATATACCTGCTCAGATACACCAGTTATTGAACTATGTCAGTATGATACCACATGCATCACAGATGCATATACCTGCTCACATGCAGCAGTTACTGAACTATGTCACTATAATACCACGTGAACCACAGATGCATATACCTGCTCACATACACCAGTTAATGTATGATGCCAGTATACCACGTGCACCACAGATGTATATATCTGCTCACATACACTAGTTACTGGACTTTGTCAGTATGATACGACATGCACCAGAGATGCATATACCTGCTGACATACATGAGTTACAAAACTATGTCAGTATGATACCACATGCCTCACAGATGCATTTACCTGCTCACATACACCAGTTATTGAACTATGTCAGTATGAGACTACGTGTACCACAAATGCATATATCTGCTTACATACACGAGATACTGAAGTATATATGTATGATACCTCATGCACCATAGATGCATATAGCTGCTCACATACACAAGTTACTTAAGTTTTTTAGTATGATACCACGTGCAGCACAGATCCATATACCTGCTCACATACACCAGTTACTGAACTGTATTAGTATGATACCACATGCACCACAGATGCAAATACCTGCCCACATACACCAGTTATTGTACTATTTCAGTATGATACCACAGGTTAATATACCTGCTCACATACAACAGTTACTGAACTATGTCAGTATGATACCACAAGCACCACAGATGCATGTGCCTTCTCACATACACCAGTTACTGAACTATGTCAGTATGATACCACATGCACCACAGATGCATATTCCTGCTAACATACACCAGTTAATGAACTATGTTAGTATGATACGACATGCACCACAGATGCATATACCTGCTCATATACACTAGTTACTGAACTATGTTAGTATGATACCACGTGCAGCACAGATGCATATACCTGCTCACATACACCAGTTACTGAACTGTCAGTATGATACCACATGCACCACAGATGCATATACCTGCTTACATACACCATTTACTGAACTATGTCAGTATGATGCCACGTGGGCCACAGTTGCATATACCTGCTCACATACACCAGTCACTGTAATATGTCAGTATGATACAACATGCACCACAGATGTACATACCTGCTCACATACACCAGTTACTGTACTATGTCAGTATACCACATACACCACTGATGCATATACCTGCTCACATAGACCAGTTATTGTACTATGTCAGTATGAAACCACATGCACCACAGCTGTATATACCTGCTCACATACACCAGTTATTGTACTATGTCAGCATGATATCACATGCACCAGCGATGCATATACCTGTTCACTTACACTAATTACTGAACTATGTCAGTATGATACTACGTGCACCACAGATGCATATACCCGGTCACATACACCAGTTACTGAACTATCTCAGTATAATACCAAATGCACCACAGATGCTTATACCTGCTCCCATACACCAGTTACGGAAAAATGTCAGTATGATACCAGATGCACCACAGATGAAAATACATGCTCACATACACCAGTTACTGTACTATGTCAGTATGATACCACATGCACCACAGATGCATATACCTGCTCACATACACCAGTTAGTGTACAATGTCAGTATGATACCATGTACACCACAGATGCATATACCTGCTCACATACACTAGTTACTGAACTATGTCTGTATGATACCACATGCACCACAGATTCATATACCTGCTCACATACAATTACCGAACTATGTCAGTATGATACCACATGCACCACAGATGCATATACATGCCCACATACACCAGTTACTGAACTATCCCAGTATGATACCACATGCACCACAGATGCATATACCTGCTCACATACATCAGTCACTGAACTATGTTAGTATGATACCACATGCACCATAGAGGCAGATACTTGCTCACATACACCAGTTGCTGTAATAGGTCAGTATGATACCACATATGCATATACCTGCTCACATACAGCAGTTACTGAAGTATGTTAGTACGATACCATGTGCACCACAGATGCATATACCTTCTGACATAGACCAGTTACTGTACTATGTCAGTATGATACATTCACCTCAGATGTATATATCTGCTCACATACACTAGTTACTGAACTTTGTCAGTATGATATGACATGCACCAGAGATGCATATACCTGCTGACATATGTGAGTTATAAAACTATGTCAGTATGATACCATGTGCACCACAGATGCATATACCTGCTCACATACACCAGTTACTGAACTATGTCAGTATGATACCACATACACCGCAGATGAATATAACTGCTCACATACACCAGTTACTGAAGTATGTCAGTATGATATGTGCACCACAGATGCATATACCTGCTCAAATACACCAGTTATTGTACTATGTCACTGTGTCACCAATTACACCACAGATGCATATACCTGCTGACATGCACCAGTCATTCTACTATGTCAGTATGATACTACATGCACCACAGTTGTATATACCTGCTCATATACACCAATTATTGAACTATGTCAGCATGATACCACATGTACCAAAGATGCATATACCTGCTCACATACACTAGTTACTGAACCATGTCAGTATGATACAACATGCACCACAGATGCATTTACCTGCTCAAATACACCAGTTATTGTACTATGTCAGTATGATACCACATGCACCACAGGTGTATATACCTGCTCACATATACCAGTTATTGAACTATCTCAGTATGATACCAAATGCACCACAGATGCATATACCTGCTCACATACACCAGTTACTGAACTATGTTAGTATGATACCACATGCACCATAGATGCAGATACCTGCTCACATACACCAGTTACTGTACTGTCAGTATGCTACCATGTGCACCACAGATGCATATACCTGCTTACATACACCATTTACTGAGCTATGTCAGTATGATACCACATGCACCACAGGTATATATACCTGCTCACATATACCAGTTACTGAACTATCTCAGTATGATACCAAATGCACCACAGATGCATATACTTGTTCACATACACCAGTTATTGTACTATGTCAGAATGATACCACATGCAACACAGGTGACTATACCTGCTCATATACACCACTTACTGAACTATGGTAGTATGATACCACATGCACCATAGATGCAGATACCTGCTCACCTACACCAGTTACTGTACTATGTCAGCATGATACCACATGCACCACAGATGCATATACCTGCTCAAATACACCAGTTACTGTACTATGTCACTATGGTACCACTTACACCACAGATGCATAGACCTGCTCACATGCATCAGTTATTCTATGTCAGTATGATACAACATGCCCCACAGTTGTATATGCCTGCTTATATACACCAGTTTTTGAACTATGTCAGCATGATACCACATGCACCAAAGATGCATATACCTACTCATATACACTAGTTACTGAACTATGTCAGTATGATACCACGTGCACCACAGATGCATATACCTGGTCACATACACCAATTATTGTACTATGTCAGAATGATACCACATGCAACACAGGTGTATATACCTGCTCACATACACCAGTTACTGAACTATGTCTGTATGATACCACATACACCACAGATGCATATAACTGCTCGCATACAACAATTACTGAACTATGTCAGTATGATACCACATGCACCACAGATGCATATACCTGCTCATATACACCAGTTACTGAATTATGTCAGTATAATACCACATGCATCACATATGCATATACCTGCTCACATACACCAGTTACTGAACTATGTCAGTATGATACCAAGTGCACCACAGATGCATATACCTGCATACATACACTAGTTACTAAACTATGTCAGTATAATACTATGTGCACCACAGCTGCATATACTTGCTCACATACACGTTACTGAACTATGTCAGTGTGATACCATGTGCACCACAGATGCATATATCTGCTCACATACATCAGTTATTGTACTATGTCAGTATACCACATGCACCACAGGTGTGTATACTTGCTCACAAACATCAGTTACTGAACTATCTCAGTATGATACCATATGCACCACAGGTGTATATACCTGCTCACATACACCAGTTACTGAACTATGGCAGTATGATACCACGTTCACCAGAGATGCATGTAGTTGCTTACATACACCAGTTACTGAACTATGTCAATATGATACCACATGCATCAGAGATTCAGAGATGCATATGCCTTCTGACATACACCATTTACTGAACTATGTCAGTATAATACCACATGCACCACAAATGTATATAGCTGCTCACATACACCAGTTTCTGAAGTATGTTAGTATGTTACCACGTGCAGCACAGATGCATATACCTGCTCACATACACCAGTTACTGAACTGTGTTATTATGATACCACATGCACCACAGATGCAAATACCTGCCCACATACAGCAGTTATTGTACTATGTCAGTACAATACCACATGCACCACAGGTGTATATACCTGCTCACATATACCAGTTACTGAACTATCTCAGTATGATACCAAATGCACCACAGATGCATATACTTGTTCCCATACACCAGTTATTGTACTATGTCAGAATGATACCACATGCAACACAGGTGTATATACCTGCTCACATACACCAGTTACTGAACTATGTCTGTATGATACCACATACACCACAGATGCATATACCTGCTCACATACAATTACTGAACTATGTCAGTATGATTCCACATGCACCACAAATGCATATACCTGCTCACATACACCAATTACTAAACTATGTCAGTATGATATCATGTGCACCAGATATGCATATACCTTCTCAGATATACCAGTTACTGAACTATGTTAGTATGATAGAACATACACTACAGATGCATATACCTGCTCACAAACACCTGTTACTGAACTGTCATTATGATACCACATGCACCAGAGATGCATACCTGCTCACATACCCCAGTTACTGTACTATGTCAATATGATACCATGTGCACCAGAGATGCATATACCTTCTCACATACACCACTTACTGTACTATGTTAGTATAATGCCATGTGCACCATAGGTTCATAGGTAGGTACTAGGCTATCGGCTCTGGGGCATTTATAAGCCTAGCCAGAATGTGTTGGCTTTTGCCTCCCTTTTAGATTACATACCTGAGCCTCTGTCCAGCAGGGCCATAGAGGTAATCCCAGGTGTAAATTTATGATTTCCCATCCACTCATCAAGATTTCTTTTGAAGAGGGTCAGTGAGGGGCTCTGCCTAACATGGATTCAGATTCTATTCCAGAGCAAGGGAAGCCTCTGGGATATGAATATGTTCATCCAGCATGTCCTATTTATTGTTGTGCTGAGGTTTAAATCCCTGGAGCATGTAGCTCTAAGGGATTTGAATTTCCTGAGGTGGAGCATGTCCATTAATTCCGGGTTAGACATGGCCTTGTACATAAGGCAGAGATCGCCTCTAAGTAGGCAGTAAACAACTGAGTAGAGCTGGAGTTTCTTTAGTCGAGCTGCATAGGGCATCTGTTTGAGGCCCATGATCCTCTTGGTGAGGTACTTTTGGGATCTCTCAAGCTGTTGCAGGTGTCGGGTAAGGCACATCCCGAATGGAGCATTGTACTCAATTATGGGCCTGATGAGCAATGAGTAGAGGGGCACAATGACCTTTCTTGATCTAGATGTGAACCCCTTCATGATTAGGTGGGCTATATAGAAGGTTTTTCTAACCACTTTGGCAATGTGATTATCAAAGGAGAGGTTACTATCTACTTGGGTCCCCAGATCCCTAATTACATCTTCTGTACTTAGTGGATTACCACCTATATGGTAGTTTGTGGGCACATTGTTTTTCCCAAAGGGGATGAGTATGCACTTTTTGGCATTTAGCTTGAGGTCGTGGTTCTGACACCAGGTATCTGTCTCTGTAAGACCCTGCTGGAGGATGCTTGTATCAGCCAGAGAGTCGATTATGGCTCCCAGTTTGCAATCATCTGTGAACTTGGTCAGCCACAGTCCTTTCATGCTTGCCTGTACCTCAGAGAAGTATATACCGAACAAGAGGGGTCCCAGGACTGAGCCCTGTGGGATGCCACTTGTAACCGGTTTGGAGTCGGACATGGCACCCACAACTCTGACCATGTGTGTTTTATCCCTGAGCCAGCTTGCAACCCATCTCATGACATAGGGGTTGATATTCAAGCTGGTAAGCTTATTTATAATGCCAGAGTAGGGTATTGTGTCAAAGGCCTTTGTGAGGTCCAGGTAGGCTGTGTGGACTACCTTTCCCTCATCTATGACCTTGGTAACTGTTTCAAAGAAGTCAACTAGGTTTAAGAGGCAAGATCTGCCTTTAACAAAGCCGAATTGGGTAGGGTCCAGTGACTGGAGCTTCCCAATGTCTTTGTTTATGAGATCCATGATGATATGCTCCATTGCTTTGCAGATCAGGCTAGTTAGGCTTATAGGGCGATAGTTCGCGGAATTCTTTGTGGCGCCACCTTTGTAGAACCGGATAACTGTTGCTGTACACCATTCTTTGGGTACATATCCTGTAGTAAGGCTGAGTTTGAACAGTGACTTTATGTGAGGGTTCAGTTCTTTTTGGAGCTCATGTAAGACGCAGCCTGGGACACCATCCAGTCCCATTGATGCTGTGTTTTTTGCTTTGGAGAGGGCTGCTTTCACCTGTGTGTCTGTGATGTCAGGGAGACTACATTCTTTTGGGATAGATGCTGGCCCTTTAGGGGGAAGGGGGGTAAAGTTTACACTGACCCTGTCCGCCAGGATGTTGGCAATGTCAGTGGGTTCAGTGTATTTTTTGCCATTTTGCACCAGCTTAGAGCAGATCTGAGAGTTGCCACCTAGATTCTTGATGTAGCTAAAGAAGGCCTTGTGATTATCTTTAGAGTCTTTGGCGATTTTTCTTTCGAAGCTGGCATTTGATGATTTTATGAGGGATCATAGTTTCTTGCTAATACTGATCAGGGATGCCTTCCCTTTTTGGGATTTTGCTCTATCATGTAATAGTTTCCTCCTTCTGTTGTATAGCTTATTTATGGCCGGGGTCCACCAGACTGGCCTCCTGTTTTTGGAGGCGTGAGTCTTGGTTTTACTTGGGATGGCTTGATCCATGCATTTCTGTAGGTGCTCATAGAATGCATTTGTAAAGGATTCTGCAGTTTGGGCAGCATTTTCCATTTGCCCGGGGGCTTTGAAGCTTTCCACCTCAGTCTTGAGAAGTGTGAAGTTTGCTTTTGAGGAATTTTTCACAGTGGTCTCCTTGGCTGGGGTGGGGTCGGGATGTGGATGTCCAGTGTGATTAGTTTATGGTCTTATCTTACCAACAAGGGGTTTACCTCTGGTATGGAACATTGAGCCCCCATGTTGGTGATGACCAGGTCCAATATGTTGTCCCCTCTTGTGGGAGTGGTGACCAGTTGTTCCATGGTATTTAAGTTTATAAACTCCAGAAACCATTGGGCAAAGGAGTTGGGACTTGAGTAGTTTTCCCAGTCAATGTTTGGGTAGTTGAAGTCACCCAATATCATGGTGTTTGGTGAGACCTTCATATTCTCCAATGTTCTCAGGAATGCTGAGTGGTGGTCCTGAGACAAGGTGGGTGATCTGTAGCAAGCTACAAATGGAAAAGCAGTTTTGCCTACTGTTAGTTGCTCATGGATGGCCTCTGATGCCTCGTGCAGTGCCACTAACTTGGAGGTGTGGGTATCCTTGATGAAAATGGATACTCCCCTGCCTTTTGTATTTTGGTCCGAGTTCTGGGGTCAAAAAGCATGGTATGAGTTATATCCTGGTAGTGCTGAGGTGCTCTCTGGAGCCTTGAACCAGGTTTCTGTTACTGCACAGATATCAATTTTCTCCATACTGAGGAGTGCCTCGAGTGTGTGCATCTTGAGGATTAGACATCTGGCGTTGAGTAGCATTACCCTGAGTTTTTTGTTTCTTGTGTTGTCTATGGATGTGGGTTTGTCTTTTGAGCCTTGCCTATAAAAAAGCACAATGGGGGTGGCAAGAGCCTTAGCCAATATTCGAAAGCCTAAGGGTGACAGGTGCAAGCCGTCCCTAACAAAGCAATGTGGCTTGTTGAGCATGTCATCCCAGGCTGACAGACACTGGATCCCCTTTGAATGACACCAATAGCTTAGCCAATTGTTAAAATTAATCATTTTGTCTTTATACCGTGGCATAATTCTTGGTGAGGGCAAGATGCTACTCAGGGTCAGGGTCATACCGGCCTGGGCTACATGATCAGAGAGATCCTTTATGTCTCTTTTCATGTAGTCCAGGGAGGTACGTCTCAGGTCATTCACCACAGATGCATATACCTGCTTACATACACTAGTTACTGAACTATGTCAGTATAGTACTACGTGCACCATAGATGCATATACCTGCTCACATACACCAGTTACTGAACTATGTCAGTATGATACCATGTCCACCACAGATGCATATACCTGCTCACATACACCAGTTATTGTACTATGTCAGTATGATACCACATGCTCCACAGGTGTATATACCTGCTCACATACACCAGTTAATGAACTATCTCAGTATGATACCACATGCACCACAGATGCATATACCTGCTCACATCCACCATTTACTGAACTATGTC
The DNA here is from genome assembly GCF_019279795.1 of Protopterus annectens. Lineage (NCBI taxonomy): Eukaryota > Metazoa > Chordata > Ceratodontiformes > Protopteridae > Protopterus > Protopterus annectens. The sequence goes on along the minus strand of NC_056744.1, from coordinate 333,112,955 downwards.
AGTATGATACAACGTGCACAACAGATGCATATACCTGCTCACATACACCAGTTACTGAACAATGTTGGTATGATACCACATGCACCACAAATTCATATACCTGCTCACATGCACCAGTTAGTGAACTATGTTAGTATGATGCCACATGCACCACAGATGCATATACCTGCTCACATACACCAGTTACTGAGCTATGTCAGTATGATACCACATGCACCACAGGTGAATATACCTGCTCACATACACCAGTTATTGCCCTATGTCAGTATGATACCACGTGCACCAGAAATGCGTATACCTGCTCACATACATAGGTTCATAGGTTCATAGGTTTATACTAGGCTATCTGCCCGAGGGCATTTACAAGCCTAGCCCATCGTTTTGTGGCTTACGCCACCCCTTTAGTATGGGGAACTATACCCATTATTTTGCTGTGCCTCTGTCGAGCAGTGACACTGAGGTAATCCCTGGGGTATATCTGCGATCTCCCATCCATTGGTCAAGATTTCTCTTGAACAAGGCCAGCGAGGTGCTCTGCCTCACATGTACCGGGATTTTGTTCCACAGCATAGGGAGTCTTTGGGTAATGAATCTATCCCTCCAGCACGTCCTATTAATAGCCGTGTCGAGGTTTAAGTCTCCGCCCTTGTGGCTCTGATGGATCTAGATTTTTGAGGTGAAGCATATTCATCAAATCTGGGTTTGACATGGCCTTGTATGTTAGGCAAAGGTCACCTCTGAGCAAGCGGTAGCGACTGAATAGAGCTGGAGTTCTTTCAGTCGGGCAGCATAGGACAGATTTTTGAGACCCTTTATCCTTTTGGTGAGGAACTTTTGTGGCCTCTCCAGCTGCTGCAGGTGTCGGGTCAGATACATCCCAAATGGGGCATTGTACTCAATCATTGGTCTGATGAGTGATGAGTAAAGGGAGACTATGACCTCCCTTGATCTAGATGAGAATCCCTTCATGATAAGGTGGGCAATGTAGAAAGTCTTCCTAACTACTTTAGCTACATGGGTGTCGAATGACAGACTACTATCAACCTGGGTCCCCAGGTCCCTGATAACTTCTTCTGTGCTCAGTGGATTGCCACCTATTTGGTAGCTAGGGGTAACCTTGTTTTTCCCAAAGGGTATGACTATGCATTTTTGGCATTTAACTTCAGGCCGTGGCTCTGGCACCAGTTATCCGTTTCTGTGAGACCCTTCTGAAGGATATCTGTGTCAGATGTGTTTTCTACTATGGCGCCCAGTTTGCAGTCATCTGCAAACTTTGTCAGCCATAACCCTCCTGTGTTTGCTTGTACTTCGGAAAAGTAGATGCCAAACAAGAGTGGGCCCAGGACTGAGCCCTGTGGGACACCACTTGTGACAGGTTTTGAGTCTGACATGGCGCCAGCAACTCTGACCCTGTGGGTTCTGTCACTCAGCCAGTTTGCAACCCATCTTGTGATGTATGGGTTAACATTTAAGCTGATGAGTTTTCAATGATACCCGAGTGGGGTATTGTATCGAAGGCCTTAGCCAGATCGAGGTAGGCTGTATGGACTGCCTTTCCTCATCAATGGCTTTGGTGACTGTTTGAAGAAGTCAACCAAGTTTAAAAGGCATGATCTGCCTTTGACAAAGCCAAACTGGGTTGGATCCAAAGTCTGCAAATTCCCTATGTCTTTATTTATGAGGTCCATTATGATCCTCTCCATGGCTTTGCAGATAAGGCTTGTCAGGCTAATGGGCGGTAATTTCCAGGGTCGGTGGAGGCACCGCCTTTGTGAAGTGGGACCACAGTTGCAGTGCGCCACTCCTGGTGCGTATCCAGAGGTAAGACTTTGATTAAACAGCTGTCCTAGCTGTGGGTTTAATTCCTCATTGAGTTCGTGGAGCACACAGCCGGGGACACCATCAGGTCCCATGGATGCTGTGTTTTTGCTTTGGAGAGCAGTTCTCACTTGGGCTGGAGATGTTTGGGGGCTGCAATCGTTTGGTATAGATATCTCTCCTTTTGGGGGAGGGAAGTTTGCACTGAACCTGTCAGCCAGTATGTTGGCAATGTCTGTAGGATCAGTAATCTTCACATCATTTTGAACTAGTTCTGAGCATATCTGGGAGTTTCCTCCTAGGTGTCTAACATAGCTAAAGAAGGCCTTATGATTGTCTTTTGAGTCTTTAGCTATTTTTCTCTCAAATTTGCTTTGGATGATTTTATGAGAGCTCTTAGTTTTTACTTATAGTGATCAAGGGTGTCTTACCTTTTAAGGATTTTGCTGTATCTTGTAGTAGCTTCCTCCTTTTATTGTAGAGTTTGTTTATGGCTGGGGTCCACCAGACTGGACGCTTGCCTTTGGTACTAAGAGTCTTTGTTTTGTTTGGGATTGCCTTATCCATGCAGTCCTGCAGGTGCTGGTAGAAGGCGTCTGTAAGTGATTCAGCGGCTTGAGTACTGTTTTCCACCAGCTCGCGGGCCTTAAAGGAGACCACACTAGTCTTTAGAAGTGTGAAGTCGGCTTTTGAGAAGTTCTTTACTGTGGTCTTTTTTATTTCAGGTGGGGTGGGATGAGGACCTCCAGCGAGATTAGTTTGTGATCTGATCTCACCAGTGAGGGGTATACTTCCGGTGTTGAACATTGTGCTCCCATGTTCGTGATGATGAGATCAAGTATGTTATCTCCTCTTGTGGGGATGGTGACTAGTTGTTCCATGGCATTTGAGTTTATGAATTCCAGGAACTTTTGGGCTAGGGTGTTTGGGCTTGAGTAGTGTTCCCAGTCTATATTAGGGTAATTGAAGTCACCTAGTATGATGGTGTTTGGTGATACATTTATCCTCTAGTGTTTTCAGGAAGGCCATGTGAGGTTCCTGAGTTTGTGAGGGTGGCCTGTAACATGCTACAATTTGCAGAGCAGTCTTGCCTATGGTTAATTGCACCTGGATGGTCTCCGATGCATCGTGCGTTGCCACCAGTCTTGAGGTGTGGGTGTCCTTAATGAATATGGATACCCCCTCCTTTCTTGGTATTGTCCGGATTTTGGGGCGGAACGCATGATATGAGGTAAAACCTGATAGCTGGGGTGCTCTCAGGAGCCTTGAACCAGGTTTCTGTCACAGCACAGACATCGATGTTCTCCATACTGAGAAGGGCCTCAGTGCGTGCATTTTGAGATTGAGACTTCTGGCATTGAGCAGCATTACCCTTAGTTTTTTCCCTTTTTTGTGTTCTAGGGTGGTAGGTTTAGAATTTGAGCCTTGCCTAAAAAAGGCACTATGGGGGTGGCAAGAGCCTTTGCCAATATCCGAATCCCAGGGGTGACAGGTGCAAGCCGTCCCTTGCGAAGCAGCGTGGCTTGTCCAGCATGTCATCCCAGGCAGACAGATACTGGATCCCCTTTGAATGACACCAGTGTTTAAGCCAATTGTTAAAGCTGATCATCTTATCTCTGTATTGTGGCATCACTCTTGGTGAAGGTAGGATACTGCTCAAGGTCAGGGTCATACCTGCCTGGGCTACATAGTCAGAGAGCTCCTCAATGTCTCTTTTCATGTAGTCCAGGAGGTGCGTCTCAGGTCGTTTACACCAGCGTGGACAATGACTGAGTCATATTTGTACTTGCTGTTGAGAGACCTGAGTGCTTGCGTTATGTGGCGGATTCTAGCGCCGACAGGCAGCTTACTGTGACCTTCTCCTTACTCAGTCTGGTGAGCGGGACATCAGTGTGTCTGACTATGGAGTCACCAATGACTAGTGTGTCTGGCATTGTGTTTGGCCTTAAGGGCTGTGACTGTTTGACACTCTGACTGTGAGGTCTATGTGTTGCAGGTGTTGTGTTCTGAGGTGGTGGTTGTTTGGGTGTCTGCTTTGGTGGCCTCTGCTGTTTTGGTAGATTTTTGATCAGAGCCTCAGTATGTCTTTGTGTGTTTATGTGTATGATTTGAGGTTGTAATGGTGCTATGTGAGACTGGGTCTATAGTGTGTGTGGTAACCTTCTCCTCCTGACTGGTCTTGCCAGTCCTGTGTTGAGAGAGCTCAGCCTCCAGTTTGGCCGTATAGTTGCATCTCTCGCATGTATTTGTGTTTTGTGGGAGGAGGAGAGGGTTGTCTGTGTACATGAGGCAATTGTAACATTGCCTCAGTATTCCCAGGTTCACCAGCTGAGCAGGAGAGGACACTAGCAACTGATCCCTCGACATGCTAGAAGGATAGACAAAAACTTTAAAAAGATTCAGGGGGCGTGGGTGACCGAGAAATGGGGGCTTACCTTTTTGGGGTACTATCTATGACAAGAGTGCCGTATCAAGGTAATAAGTACTGTAGGAGCAAGTGCTAGGTTTAACAGATAGAGAATAGTCTACTTGGAGTCAAGTGGAGATGATCTTTTTAGTTATAGGATAAGCTGATTAGATCAGTAGTATAGTTCGAGGAAGGTAGTTTTAAGGGAAAATTTGAAGAGTGGACTTTAGGTATGATACCATGTGCACCAGAGATGCATATACCTTCTCACATATACCAGTTACTGAACTATGTCAGTATGATAGCACATGCACCACAGATGCATATACCTGCTCACATCCACCATTTACTGAACTATGTCAGTATGATACAACGTGCACAACAGATGCATATACCTGCTCACATACACCAGTTACTGAACAATGTTGGTATGATACCACATGCACCACAGATGCATATACCTGCTCACATACACCAGTTACTGAGCTATGTCAGTATGATACCACGTGCACCACAGGTGAATATACCTGCTCACATACACCAGTTATTGTCCTATGTCAGTATGATACCACATGCACCAGAGATGCGTATACCTGCTCACATACATCAGTTACTGAACTATGTCAGTATGATACCATGTGCACCAGAGATGCATATACCTTCTCACATATACCAGTTACTGAACTATGTCAGTATGATAGCACATGCACCACAGATGCATATACCTGCTCACAAACACCAGTTACTGAACTGTCAGTATACCACGTGCACCACAGTTGCATATACCTGTTGACATACACCAGTTACTGAACCGTGTTAGTATGATACCATATGCACCACAGATGCAAATACCTGCCCACATACACCAGTTATTGTACTATGTCAGTATGATACCACATGGACCACAGGTTTATATACCTGCTCACATATACCAGTTACTGAACTATATCAGTATGATACCACATGCACCACAGATGCATATGCCTTCTCACATACACAAGTTACTGAACTATGTCAGTATGATACCATGTATACCACAGATGCATATACCTTCTCACATACACCAGTTACTGAACTATGTCAGTATGATACCACATGCACCACAGATGCATATACCTGCTCACACACACCAGTTACTGAACTGTCAGTATGATACTACGTGCACCACAGATGCATATTCCTGCTCACATACACCAGTTACTCTACTGTGTCAGTATGATGCCACATGCACCACAGATGCATATACCAGCTCACATACACCAGTTACTGTACTAAGTCAGTATAATACCACGTGCACCACAGATGCATATTCCTGCTTACATACACTAGTTACTGAACTATGTCAGTATGATACTATGTGCACCACAGATGCATATACCTGCTCACACACACCAGTTACGGAACTGTTTCAGTATGATACCATGTTTACCACAGATGCATATAGCTGCTGACATACACCAGTTTTTGTACTATGTCAGTATGATACCACATGCACCTCAGATGCATATACCTGCTCACATGCACCAGTTACTGAACTATGTCAGTATGATACCACGTGCACAACAGATGCATATACCTGCTCACATGCACCAGTTACTGAACTATCTCAGTATGATACCACATGCACCATAGATGCATATACCTGCTCACATACACCAGTTACTGAACTATGTCAGTATGATACCACGTGCACAACAGATGCATACACCTGCTCACATACTTCAGTTACTGAACTATGTCAGTATGACACGTGCATCACATATGCAGATACCTGCTTACATACACTAGTTACTGAACTATGTCAGAATGATACTGCATGCACCACAGATGTATATACCTGCTCATATACACCAGTTACTGAACTATGTCAGTATGATACCACGTGCACCACAGGTGTATATACTTGCTCACATACACCAGTTACTAAACTATGTCAGTATGGTATGTGCACCACAGATGCATATACCTACTCACATACACCAGTTTTTGAACTATGTCAGTATGATACCACATGCAGCGCATATGCATGTACCTGGTCACATATACCAGTTACTGAACTATGTCAGTATGATACCGCATGCACCACAGATGCATATACCTTCTCACATACACCAGTTACTATACTATGTCAGTATGATACCACGTGCACCATAGATGTATATACCTGCTCACATACACTAGTTACTGAACTATGTCAGTATGATACCACGTACACCAGAGATGTATATACCTGCTGGAATACACGAGTTACTGAACTATGTCAGTATGATACTATATGCACCACAGATGCATATACCTGCTCACATACACCAGTTACTGAACTATGTCATTATGATACCATGTGCACCACAGATGCATATACCTGCTCACATAAACCAGTTACTGTACTATGTCAGTATGATACCACGTGCACTACAGATGCATATACCTGCTCACATACACCAGGTGCTGAACTATGTCTGTATACCACATGCATCAGAGATGGATATACCTGCTCATATACAGCAGTTACTGAACTATGTTAATATGATACCATGTGCACCACAGATGCATATACCTGCTCACATGCACCAGTTACTGTACTGTGTCAGTATGATACAAACTGCACCACAAATGCATATACCTGCTCACATACACCAGTTGCTGAACTGTGTTAGCATGATACCACATGCACCACAGATGCAAATACCTCTCACATAAACCAGTTATTGTACTATGTCTGTATGATACCACATGCACCACAGGTGCATATGCCTGCTCAGATACACCAGTTACTGAATTATGTCAATATGATACCACGTGCACCACAGGTGTACTTACCTGCTCACATGCACCAGTTACTGAACCATGTTTGTATACCAAGTCCACCACAGATGCATATACCTGCTCACATATACCAGTTACTGTACTATGTCAGTTTGATGCCACATGCACCACAGGTGTATATACCTGCTCACATACATCAGTTAGTGATCTACATCAGTATGATACCATATGTACCACTGATGCATATACCTGCTCACATACACCAGTTACTGAGCTATGTCAGTATGATGCTACATGTACCACAGATGCATATACTTGCTCACATACACCAGTTACTGAACTATGTCAGTATGATACCACTTGCACCACAGATGTATATACCTGCTCACATACACCAGTTACTGTACTATGTCAGTATGATACCACATGCACCACAAATGCATAGACTTGCTCACATACACCAGTTATGAACTATGTCTGTATGATACCACGTACACCACAGATGCATATACCTGCTCACATACAGCAGTTACTTAATGTCAGTATGATACCACATGCACCACATATACATATAACTGCTCACATATGTCAGTTACTGTACTCTCAGTACAGTGCAACATTGCATCAAGGATGTCTATATCCACTCACATACAGTGATTACATTTCTTTGTCAGCAGAGCACCCCATTTACCACAGATTCAAACACTTAAATGAAAATAAGTTAAAACATCTCTCCATTTATTTCTTTTGTTACCCATACCAATATCCATATGTAATACTATGATTCTGGGTAAGAGCAGGCTCACACAGCCAAGACCCTCGATTACAACATCAGCAGGTATTTTTATTTAACATTTGTTGACATAGTTAGGAGGCTGGTGCAAGGATTCTTTTTGGTTTTGACCCAGGCCAAGAGGCAAAAAATGAGGTATTTACAGTGTTAAATATATTGTAATAAACAGGACTAGAAGATATCTCAGCACTCCAAGCCAACTGAAATATTTTATCTACTGATATCAGTCCTTATAATGAAAAACAAAAATCTTCTTTCAAGCAAATTCTTCTTTTCAGTGTTACTTTCACCATCATGCCCTCTTGTGACTCTAGATTTATTCATTATCCCATTATCAACTTCCTTCCCACCACAGCGTAAAGTATTATCTCTGAAGTAAGGAAAACCATCCTGACGTGTTATAATATACCCACTGCTGACTTTGGCATTGATGCCATGACCCACTCCCACATACACCGTTCATATGTCACTGGGAGGGTACCTAATCCTAAAATGAAGGAAACAATCTGCAGTTTCTTTCCCACTTAATTTCATTTTTCCCTTGCAGACCCCACTTCTTAGGTTCATCACCTTATGATGCAGGATCTGTTTTTGGAGTCTAAAGCTCATCTTGAATCTTCAGAAATTATCCACAAACTCAGAACTGTGTGACAGTATTTTAAACAGGCTTTTCTAGGTCTGTGCAGTTCTATGGGCATTTTGATTTATCTTACGACTTGGCCATCTTTTTATCAATCTTATGCACATTTTTAGTATGCCAGCAGTGAGACCTTATCTTAGGAAACATGGTATTATCATTGCACAACTCTGCCACCTCCAGTTTTAATTTACTTTTGGTATTTGAACTAACTTTCCAGACAGTTGGGGAATGCAACATTTTGTACCGGTTCATTTTTTTGAAACAGATAAAAAAATTAGTGGGTTGGAATTTTCTGATAAAATATTGAAAATGACACACTGCAAAAGCCATTAAAGGGAACTGATAAAAATAAATTGCACTTCTGGTAATCCATAATATCAAGAAACACACTGCAGTCTTCTGTATCACTGTTAAACTATTAGTTAAATGAAAGACTGAGCGCTTTTGCCCCTGTAGCAGAACTTCTTTAGAATCTCAAAAAGTGGGTTCGGTTTCGACCCTCGGATCTGACGGATGCTTTTTATGGCTTGTGGATACTGGAAACTCTTGAACACCTCCCTTACCCAAAAACCTATAGTCTCCTACCATACCTCAGATCTCGTTTGCAGCCTTTGCATATGGACATGGTTGATGTTAGCTCTCAAGCTTTAGTGTGGTATTTGTGAGTGAAACAAGATTTTTATATTTACCTTTTTCTAGATATATATTCCTCCCTTATCCTTCCTACACTTACTGATGTATTCTTAGCTTACCATTGTTGGTAATTTTTCTTTCTTACACCCTTGTGGTAATTTCTTTAATTACCATTGCTGGTAATCTTTTCTTTCTTATACCCTTGTGGTAATTTCTTTAATTACCATTGTTGGTAATTTTTTCTTTCTTATACCCTTGTGGTAATTTCTTTAATTACCATTGTTGGTAATTTTTTCTTTCTTATACCCTTGTGGTAATTTCTTTAATTACCATTGTTGGTAATTTTTTCTTTCTTACACCCTTGTGGTAATTTCTTTAATTACCATTGTTGGTAATCTTTTCTTTCTTATACCCTTGTGGTAATTTCTTTAATTACCATTGTTGGTAATTTTTTCTTTCTTATACCCTTGTGGTAATTTCTGTAATTACCATTGTTGGTAATTTTTTCTTTCTTATACCCTTGTGGTAATTTCTTTAATTACCATTGCTTGTAATCTTTTCTTTCTTATACCCTTGTGGTAATTTCTTTAATTACCATTGCTGGTAATCTTTTCTTTCTTATACCCTTGTGGTAATTTCTTTAATTACCATTGTTGGTAATTTTTTCTTTCTTATACCCTTGTGGTAATTTCTTTAATTACCATTGTTGGTAATTTTTTCTTTCTTATACCCTTGTGGTAATTTCTTTAATTACCATTGTTGGTAATTTTTTCTTTCTTATACCCTTGTGGTAATTTCTTTAATTACCATTGCTGGTAATTTTTTCTTTCTTATACCCTTGTGGTAATTTCTTTAATTACCATTGTTGGTAATTTTTTCTTTCTTATACCCTTGTGGTAATTTCTTTAATTATCATTGCTGGTAATTCTTTTTTCACTTTCTTCTTTTTTTTAATTAAAAAAAGTATTGTATTTCTATTGTTATTAGTTTTTCTTCTTCAATATTGCTGAAAAACCTTCAGGTTTTAAAAAAATGTAAAGATTGTGGGCATAAAATGCCTCTATCTGACACACATGATTGCTTAGGCCCAGCTCAATTAAAAGAGTCATGTGACATTTGTAAGGCCTTTAATCCATGGGCCTTAATGGACCACAAAATAGACAAATTCTAAAAGGTTTATTACTGACTTCTTTTATGGATATTTCATCTTGAGCTCAAACCTCCAAGAAATTAAACAAGGAGGAGTCCAGAAAGCATCCATCGGGCCCTTCCAGATCCTCCACTCCTAGCTCTGACCTTACTGTGGAACCTTCTTGCAAGGTGTGTAAGCAGTCAGATCCGAGTTCATTGGATCCAAAGACTAAACCGTTGAATCTGCCAGCTTCTAATAACAGAGGCACAACACTGGATCTGACACACACAGCCCTGAAGAGGCTCCCTAGGACCCGATATGCATCATCTCTAGGTCCTGTTCCTTCCTGTCTACCACCTCGATATGTATCATCTCTAGGTCCTGTTGCTTCCTGTCTAACACCTTGATATGCATCATCTCTAGGTCCTGTCCCTTCCTGTCTACCACCTGTTTTGGCTCATTCTCTGATCTGACCTTTGGCACCAGAGCTCCTGAGTCTGAGACTTCTGGAACCATCAGTGCTGGATCCAAAGATTGGTGTGTCTTATCTTCTGCTCTGATACCTTGCCTGAGTGGACCGGCTTGGGGCGTGTCAGAGCTGGATGACTCTCAGTGCCATAGCTCTGTTGCTGGGTCTAATGTGTTGGAGTTGACTCCAAAGTTGTTGGAGCTGTCTCTGCCCCTAAGAGCTTTGGCTTTGGACAGCTTGGCTCTGACCTCTGCCTCAGATGGCATGCCTTTTGGTCTGAGGGAGCCAATGGTCTAGAAGCATGTCTTCTTGGCACCATCAACTTCCTTCTCCTGGGGCATTCTGCCTTTGAGGTAGTGGAGAGAGTGTTTTCTACTTCTAGAGGAAAGACAATACTGCTCCCTCAGATCCATCTTCCCAGTCTCATATGTCTTTGTGCCTGGAGCCTCAACACTCTACTCCACAGGGACAGCTAGCCCAAAATCTCTGGACTACCCAGCAGGATATACTCATATCTTCTGATACTTCTCTGGGGCATCCCGCTAAAGAAAACCCTAGGAAGAGAATGTGCAAGAGGAGGCACTTAGAGACTCCTCAAGAGTTGGTCACAGAAGATCAACACCTGATGACATTTTCTTTGGAGACATCCTAGAGGTCCTCAAGAAAAGGGGAGGTTGGTCTACTGATAACCCAATTACCACAAATAAAAAACAAAAATAATAAATACCACAGTAGAAAGACCATTGACACAGGACTCAAAACAGCAGTCACAGCAATGTAATTCCAACTTAGCGCTTCGGCACCAAGCTTTCAATGAGTATAAATTCATACAAATTTCCAACAGTATATATACATATAAAATTCAATATAATCAAACAATCAATCAAATGATTAATTAAAATACTAAATCACATATTTCCAATTTATTTCCTTATTTAACCCATGAGGTTCCAAGGTGTTTAAGATGAAGAGAGTTTCTTTTTTCAACAGCTTCTCTTTAATACTTGAAACCTCTCCTAAAGAAACCTTTACTTTCTTCAGGATGCATACTTGTAAACAGTCTGGTTTAGCATTATGTGCACTAATGAAATGTTGTCCCAAAGGGCTATCTATTTTATGATTCTTTACATCCCTTATATGTTCTTGCATACACATTTTAAAGGCTCTCCCTGTTTTCCCTATGTGATATAAGTTATAACTACACCTGAGAGCATAAATTACTTATTCAGTACCACATGTATAGAGGTCTAAAGGGGTAAATCTTACCCCATTAATTCTTGGAAGAGCACACGGATGACTGGATGTGCTCAATAACTCAGAATGCATACTATCACATAAAAATGAACAGATGGACCAGAAGAAACCTACATTTCTGGTTGGGAGTCAGTCTGTCAACATGTAAGTTGTGGAAAAGATATTCTACCAATGGGGCCAACTTTGCTGCAACCTGTTTGCATCCCTCCCTCAACAACAAGTACAGCAGGTTCTTTGCCATGATCACCCCACTGGGGAGAATCACCAAGAGATGCCCTCCCCCATGACTGGTCACCTGGTCTCCTTTATGCTTACGCCCCAACTCTTCTAATCCCCAAGTTTCTCCAAAAAGCATCTCAACTGAAGAGAACAGTCATCCTCATTGCACCTTATTACTTTTTCAGATTTGTTTCCCTTTCTTTGGCTTCATCTCCTGTCTCATTTGACAGGCATGATTCACCCAGACATTTCAGGCCTAAAGATGACTGCATGGTTTCTCCACTTCCATTAATAGCCAGACAACCAAGCATCTCCTCCCTGTACATCGCATTCTTTTGTCTTCCCATAAAGCTTCCACTAGAAAAATTTACAAAACAAATGGAAAAGATTTGTTTTTTTGACACAGCAAAGAGACATTGATCCATTTTCAGCACCAGCACCCAAAGTTCTTGAGTTTTTGGCTGCAATTTTTAATGAAGGGGCAAGCTCCTCAACTGTTGAAGTTCAACTAGCTGCCATTTCTAATTTCCACATAAAAGTAAACGATTCTGCCTTAGCTTCTACAAAACTTTGTAAGGCCTGTATAAGGGGAACTTTTCTTCTTAGACCCCCTTTTAAAGATCTGTCTCTGCCACGGGATTTGAATTTAGTATTACAAGCTTTAAGTCAATCTCCATTTGAACCATCAGCAAAGTGTGAAATAAAATTTTTAACCTGGAAAACTATCTTTTTATTAGATATAACCTCTGCTCAAAGAGTCTCAGAACTTCAAGCCCTATCTTCTAAGCCTCCTTATTTAATTTTCCATAAAGATAGGGTATTGCTACAGACCACCCCATCCTTCCTAAGGTGGTGTGAGAATCCAACATCAGTCAATCTATTAATCTTTCAGTTTTCTTTCCAAATTTCATGAAAAAAGGAGAATACATGTCACATTTGTTGGATAGTCACAGACAGTTATGTTTCTATTTGCTTAGAACAAAAAAATTGAGAAAAACAGATCAATTGGCAAACCAGTTACCAAAGTAACTCTAGCCAAATGGTTAACAGATTGCATTTTCTTTGTCTACAACAAATTAGGTTTGTCTTGTCAAAACCTTTAACAGCCCATCCAACCAGGTCCATGGCAACTTCATCAGTATTTTTATCCAGGTCTTCCATGGACGATATCTGTGCGGCTACAATTTGGGCTAATCCTCGTAACTTTATTACTCATTACAAATTGGATCTGGTCTTATGGGCAGAGCAGGCATCGGCTCAACAGTACTCAAGAATATCCTTCCTTAGAATCCTCGTCCTCCCAGGGATTAGGTAGTTGGGGACACTGTCCCAGTTGTTGAGGAATGAATGAAAATTGACAATATCAGATAAAGAAGTTATGTACTTACCATAATATTCTATTTGTATTGACCATTTTCATTCTTTGTCAACTCCCTCCCTCTAAACCCCTACCATTTGGTTTCTGACTTCTGCAAGATCGAGAAGATAATAAGGGAACAGATGTTCCTGCCTTTGAGTTCCAGGTTTTGGTCTCTCATCTTAACGTTGCTTCTAAATTTCTATGAAGATAAAAGTCCAGCAAACAGATCTGGGGTAAGGTAGTGGACTACAGTATTATGAGTAAGGGAGAAGCTCAAGAGTTTCCAGTATCCACAAGCCATAAAACGCAGCTGAGTTGGATCCGAGGGTCAGAAACGAACACACTTGTTGAGAAAGAATGAAAATGGACAACATAGATGGAACGTTATGGTGAGTACATAACTTCTTTTTTAACAGTGTTACAGAAGACTGGAGCGTGTTTCTTGATATTGTGGAAAACCAGGAGACAATTTGTTTTTTTCGTCTCTGTTCAATGGCTTTTACAGTCTGTCATTTAGTTCTTAGTCTTATTCAGACCGTTTGCAGTCTTTTGGTGGCTTTACGTTTATAAGTTTACTGGTGTACATGTTTCCCCACAAAGCTTACCATTCAGACATTTTTTCAGATCACCCTGTGAATGTAAAAGTTTTTTCAGTTCCAAATTAAAATTAATTTTCTGCCTCAGAAGTAAATTTTACACTAAAAATTAATTTTCTGCCTCAGAAGTAAAATTTACACTAAAATTAATTTTCTGCCTCACAACTAAGCTTAATGAAGTTACTTTCCACTCCACATTTAAAATTGCTCAACGCTTATGTTCTTGAAGTAACATCATAAAATTTTGTGTTAAATCTATGCTTTACACTACTGAATGCCAGAGATGTGTACAACAGAATTTATATTTCAGATTCTGCCTTATAACTGACAGTTTTTACCTATTTTCAGCTGCACCATACAATTTAATTTCTTAGAGCCCCACACATATGTGGTTATTATTTGTTTCATTTGCAGGCTATTTCTTTCTTTTTTGTCCACACAAGGAAATTCCACTCTTTTCTGTAGATATATTACATTTTGGATATGTGCATTTTTACTGTTAATGCTAATGAGTCAGTTTCCTTAAAAAGTGTGTTGACGTTTTACAATAAAAATATTGAAAACCAGGAAATGTATAAGATTGTACATACTTTATAGAATGTACTCTTTTAATTTAAACACTTATCAATATTGTCATCAGGAGATGATAAAATAGTCCTTTCTAAACTTATAAAACATAAGTTTATTCATGAAGCCCATACGTGTGATAGTTTTCTGTTGCATTATGCAACAGAAAACAAAGATATACTTCTGTCTTCAGTTTCATTTGTAGTGTATCCCTGTGCTTACAGAATCTATGTGTGCCACTGTTGTTGTAGTACACATAAACTTCAGTAAAACTCAACAATGACAAATACTAGTTGTCTGTTATGGTGATAGGCTGGTGCTGAACTGCTTGAGAGTTGTTCCAGATTCTTCTTTAAAGAACAGGCCCTACTGACACCTAGACAGTCCTTATTTTGTAGCACAGGATGGTGCTGCTGAAACTAATGGTCTTTGGGCAAGTCAATGAAGATTAAAGACAGTCAGTAATGCTAGACATAAAACTTTAAGACACCCAGTTCTGATGGACTACTTGTTGCAGTCAGCGCTGTTTCTGTCCCTGTCTGTCTCATACTAAAAGATTAAATCATTCAAATATGACATACTTAAAGAGTTTCATTCTTTTTTTGATACTGTTTATGGACTACCTGCAGCAGTCATTGCTGAATCTGTCCATCTCTCTCTCTCTGTCCATTTCTCTTACATGCACACATACACAAGCACACATACACACACACGCACACGCACACGCACACACACACACACACACACACACACACACACACACACACACACACACACACACATATATGAATACACACTATTTTCCAGCTATTTTTTTAATTAGTTGCCATTTGCTTTTTAACTGATTAGACTTCACTTCAGTGTAATATACTACCTTGAAGCAGTGGACTTGTTTTTTTCACCCACCCTGCTGGAAAATGGTTGTTCTCCAATCAGAATGGCGGTGTACAGGTCGCCCAATCTCTAAAAAGTTACAAAACATCAAGGAACCTCATAAATGTGATAGTTTTCTATTGGCCAATGAAAACAAAGATGTAGAAATGTCTTCAGTTTCATCTCTTGGATTTGCAATTCATCATTGTGGTCACAGAATGTACACATGTCACAACTCTTGTACTACCTATATATTTCAATAAAGACGCAGCGTGAACAAATACTAATTGTCTGTTATGGTGACAGACTGGTGCTGAACTGCTTGAGAGTTCTTCAGGTCCTACTGACCTCTAAAGACCCAGACCCACACTTTTCACCCTGCCTTGAGACCCAGTTTTGCTTCCTGTTTGTGCCTATTTTTTTTTTTTTTAGCTTTTCCAGTATCCAAAGGCCTGGTCCCATGTATGGTATTTTTATTTTTTTCTGTCTTACACTATTGTATTGGGCATTGCTCTGGTTTGCATCACCACCTTTAACAGTACACAGCACAAGCAGATCCCCAGGATATGAACACTAAATTACATTTTCTTACTTTGCAGCTCTGGTTATATAGTGTTATGTTTTTAAATTTTCCTTTTTATGCATTTTCTTTTCTGGGCAATCCCCATCAATAGAACGCACCCTCAACAGTCTCTGTTTCAGCTCAGATCTCTTGTGCTTGTCCAGCATTTGTAGCCCTTCCCCAGGCCTGAGAAAGTTTTCCTTCCTGATGATGCTACTGATAGTTTGTTAATTGATCAAATACTGTTCCTTTAAGAGAATTCAATGTGCATTTCTTCTTATTTTCAGTCCATCAGAAGCATTTTTTGTTTATTTGTCACTACAGTGAATGAGACACAAACAATCCACAG
The DNA here is from genome assembly GCF_019279795.1 of Protopterus annectens. Taxonomy (NCBI): domain Eukaryota; kingdom Metazoa; phylum Chordata; order Ceratodontiformes; family Protopteridae; genus Protopterus; species Protopterus annectens. The sequence goes on along the minus strand of NC_056744.1, from coordinate 333,096,517 downwards.
TAAGGCTAAAATTGCTATCCTTCACTGCATTAAAAATTCAGGAAACCACTTTTGTCTGCAATTACAGACTTCAGCAGACTCAAATGCAAAAACAAGTGAACATAATTTGTAGATAATTAAAATAATGCTGCAATTAGAATCATTAGTTCAGTCATAAACTTAGTTCAAACAGAGCCTAACGTTAAGCAGAGGATCAGTATTTGGGCTTGAATAATTGATTTTGGTACAGGCCGTGGGATTGGGTGGCCCAGGTGTATGTTAACTAATGAGATGATAGCGAATCAGATAGTGGGAGAATAAGGGAGATGTAGAGATTCATGACAACACCAGCTAGTGGCAAATCAGCTGGAGCAGGCTACTGAGGAAACTGGTAAAGCAGAACATGAACAATAAGATAAACTGACTCAGGTGAGTTCAGCTATTCAGGGCCATACATACCTCTCAACCTATTAGTGCAAAAAATGTGGACAAAGCCTAAAATAATGGATGGACAAAGGTCCAAAAAAAAGAACATATTGTAAGTATTTCTCTTATAAACTTCAAAAGTGGCTAGAATAACCAGATTTGTGTTTGTATGCATTTTCTGAAGGATATGAAGTCTGAAACTCAGATGTCTGCCATTATATACTGACTTTAATCCTCAGTGATTTGCCAGAAAACCACAATTTGTTTGAGGAACAGATCAAATATATGTAGGAAAAATCTGGACAGTTGAGAGGTATGAGGGTCAGCAATGTATTCCTGCAGGGGGAGTACTTAGAGGCTGGTCAGTGGGTTTGACAAGGCTAATTCAGTTGAAAGGAGTCGCAGAAGATCTACTGCTAAGCCAGCAAATGTCTATCTGTGCAATATCCCAGCTACTCCGACAAAACTGACTGAGTCAGTGAGCTATTAGCACAAATATGTCCTGCACTTATATTCAATGAAAAACAGGTAAGTTGACTAGTTTTATGGCACTTTATGTCTGATGAAGTCTGTAATATTAGACAAAATGCTTTTTCGAATTTTAATCTAATAAAGGACAGCTGTTTTACACTCACTCATTATTGCTGATCTCATCCATTCTTTGGACAACACAGGTTTCTCTAGCATTGGGAACTTGCAGGTTTATTTGTCGGGACAAATCAGTACACTTTGTTCCTGCATTTCTTAACCCATGAAACTAGGTGTAGTACTTGTGGTATGATTTCATATTCCAAGCATAATGTCTTGCCAGATATGTAATGTTTCTGGCACATCCAGTACTTTGCGTCTTTCACAGGACATCTGGACACAGCCACCTCCATTCCTTTCAGTGCCCAAAACAATGAATTATGAACAAGGACCGAATAGTGCTTTCCTTAACGAGGGTTTAGTTTGACCTAATCAGTAGTAGTGTGTGGGGGTGGGGACTTGCTGTTCTAAAATGCACTTTTTACAGCCATGTTTATATTGCTTGACATGAATATGCTGGTTTAAAATTAAACAATACGTATATTTTCCACAGCTACTTCTAAGTATATAAAACTGATATGTTTAACATTGTATAGTATTTCTGCTTTGTTGTTACTGAGGATTGCTTGTCTCTGATGAATAAAGGCTTGTTGCTTTGGAACAATACCCGGGTTTCATGATTTTTGGGAATTATTGTGACTGAGCTCATCAATAAAGTTTTAAGGCCACTATTTGTTCTGTTTTGTTTTTTAATAATAAGAGTTATCATTTGAGTACTTCCTTATACTTTCCTGAATGGCAGGTTAATGTTACTGCAGTATTTTACAGCTGTCACTCTTACCAGAGACTCTGTATAAGTTATTATCAATGTCATAACCTTCTGTTCTCCCTCTCCCACCTTTAGGCGTGATGTCCTTTGGACACTGACTTGATCTATTTTCTGGTGACTCCCTTTAGCTAATTTGTCCTTGATTTTATTTTCTTCACATATATTTCCTCTACACTCCATACTTGTACCCCGCTTTCCTTCTAACTGCCTCTTCTGTTCCTTTCACTTTTCCTTAGTTCTGTAACTTTTATCATATATTTTTCTTTATTCTGCTTTCTTTTCCTTCCTTCTGTCTCATCTGTTAGTTCACTCTTCCTTAGTTTTTACCTTTTTTTTAAATTTTCACTGGAGAGATCTCTTGTTGTCTCTCATAGTCTAACTCCATTATGTATCCAATAATTTTAGTCAATTGTGCAACAGGTAGCACACCTGCCTTTGGTGCAGACAGATGGCTGTGGGTTCTTTTCCAATACGTGATAGATCAATAGCTGATAGTGTAGTGCAGCATAAGGGGGGGTGTGCGCTGCACTCCTGAATGTGCCGTCCTTTGGATGAGATGTTAAACCCAAGCCCCAATGTACCTATAAAAAGAGCAGGGGAAGTTCCCTGATGCCCTGCCCAAATTTCCCCTAGTAGCATAAATACCACCTCAGGTCTCCCTTGAAAAGATGCTACTAGCCTAGTCGAGCTAATCCAGTCAACAAAGGTAGATAAATAAATACATTAAATAAATTAAATAAATTGCACATGTAAAGATTTATGATAAAATGAACCTTTTATTTTGTTTACATCATATAGTGTCTTTATGTATATTTTTGCACTGTATATTTCTGCATTTTCTACCTACTCCAGTTCTTTACTGACTTTCTAATGCACGTAAGACTGAAAACATTAATATTGCGTTTTTATATTTCCTCTCTTTATTGTCACATAAAGGTCATTGGTTGTATGCCTGCATATATTTTGTGTGTCATAGTATTTTTATTCACTGTTTTAACCATGCTTATCCGTTCATCATTGTTCTTTTATTGTTCTTTATTTTTTACCCTTGGGTTAGTTCCAGCTGGAAGTTCCAGATCAAGAAACAAAAATCAATAAACAAATAAATAATTTATTCATGAGACCTGTCAGTACCCAGAACATTAGAATGTGGGCATCCTGAGTTATTCAGTGAGACTGTTCTGGATTATTTATAAGGGTTATATGATAAGCAGATTACCATTCAGTTTGTGACTGGAGCACTCAAATCCATTATTTAGCAGTTCAGTACAGCTAAGGGTGTGTGTCACATGCTCAGTACAGCTAAGGGTGTATGTCACATGCTCAGTACAGCTAAGGGTGTGTGTCACATGCTCAGTACAGCCAAGGGTGTGTGTCACATGCTCAGTACAGCTAAGGGTGTGTGTCACATGCTCAGTATAGCTAAGGGTGTGTGTCACATGCTCAGTACAGCTAAGGGTGTGTGTCACATGCTCAGTATAGCTAAGGGTGTGTGTCACATGCTCAGTATAGCTAAGGGTGTATGTCACATGCTCAGTACAGCTAAGGGTGTGTGTCACATGCTCAGTACAGCCAAGGGTGTGTGTCACATGCTCAGTACAGCTAAGGGTGTGTGCCACATGCTCAGTATAGCTAAGGGTGTGTGTCACATGCTCAGTATAGCTAAGGGTGTGTGTCACATGCTCAGTAAAGCTAAGGGTGTGTGTCACATGCTCAGTACAGCTAAGGGTGTGTGTCACATGCTCAGTACAGCTAAGGGTGTGTGTCACATGCTCAGTACAGCTAAGGGTGTGTGTCGCATGCTCAGTCCAGCTAAGGGTGTGTGTCACATGCTCAGTATAGCTAAGGGTGTGTGTCACATGCTCATTACAGCTAAGGGTGTGTGTCGCATGCTCAGTACAGCTAAGGGTGTGTGTCAAATGCTCAGTACAGCTAAGAGTGTGTGTCACATGCTCAGTATAGCTAAGGGTGTGTGTCACATGCTCAGTAAAGCTAAGGGTGTGTGTCACATGCTCAGTATAGCTAAGTGTGTATGTCACATGCTCAGTACAGCTAAGGGTGTGTGCCACATGCTCAGTACAGCTAAGGGTGTGTGTCACATTGTCTCTTGTATGGCCACAGCTGCGTCCTCAAGCAAGCATTCCAAATCAGATACCCCAGGCATTGCCCTAGGTGCTCAGAAGCAGATGGCTGGTATCCCATTTCATGCCATTTAAGCTGTTAGTGGAGAAAATGAAACAGTAACTGCAGATGCTACCACAGTTAAAATACTGCCTATATGGCTAGGCAACCCACCTCTGCGACTTCTGTCTGAAGTGACCTGCATTTTATAACCAAGTCTCCTTTCATGATAACATCAAGCGGATATTTATTATAGGTTCATAGGTTCATGCTAGGCTGTTGATTGGGTAGTGCATCTGTATCCTGGCCACTAAAATTCCCACTAATTGATGACATTTATTATGAAAAAAATCCATGAATTATTTCCCATTTCTTCGATGGGTAGAGGGGCTGGACACATAATGGCAGCAGTACTGTAGAGACCCCCACATACACACACACACACACACACACACACACACACACACACACACACACACACACACACACACACACACACACACCTGTGTTTCGATGTTGGGGGGTTCTTTGATGCAAATAACATTTCACTGAAGCTGAAATAGTAAAATTCATTTAGTCAAAGACAGTGTCAAAAAACAGAAAAAACAATGCATTACATTGCAAATATCAAAATGAGAACAGTATAAAAATTGAAACATAGTGTACTAATGATAAAATAAGTTATAGGGAAGAATAAAGTTTATGTAGTCGATTATCTTTTCTACTCCAACCAATTCAATGACTTTCATTAAACAGATTCAAAACGCTTCACTCTCTCCTCCCTCATAACTGCTGTAATCCCACTCTGATATCACATAATGTCAGGCGAATTAAAAAAAAAACCTGCTGTACCAAACTATTCAGGGGAAGAGCCTTAGCTAGTCAAAACCTGAGGAAAGCCTCAATGAAGACACAAACAGAAACAGCTCTCAGCTATACAGGATTTTGCAGAATATCCCTGATTTTGCCTCATATTTTGCCAGTTACCCTCATAAAATGTTTGATTTTCTGGTAAATGACTGAGGATTACAATCCGTCAGTGATGTCAAACATTAGAGTTATTACTTCCTCATGTTCAGAAAATGAATGCCTAAACAAAAGCTGTCGATCTATTAACTTTTTAAATGAATTACAGTAATATTTAAAAACTGTCCCTTTGTTAGCCATTATTTTTTGGCTTTGTCTCTGATTCTTGAACAGAGAAGTTGAGAGGTATGTTGCAGTGAAATATCCTATCCCTGCAGTGGAAAAATTAATGAATTTAAATGATACAAACGTAAATATCATGTCCTACGTGGACTGACTCAAAGTCCTGTCATTATACTTGTTAGTCTGCAGAGTGCAAAGAGGTGACTTGTGTCTGGTATACACGGCATCCTCTGACCAATTACTGATGGATTTACTGCACATCAGCAAGTCAAATGGCTTCAGAAATAGTCTAAGTATCTAAACCTCTTCTGCAGAATCAACAGAAAGGTTTGGAGGCACAGGTATATTTCAAAGTGGATACTGCTGCTGTGGAATAGACTCCCCATCCACATAAAACAAAGTTCATCCCTGTCTATTTTCAAGTGCAACTTAGAATTATGGATGGGAAACAGAAAATTTACCCCAGGACTGCCCCCTGTACTACTAATGGACACAGGCAGTTCCTAAATGCTTTATCCTATGCATGCGTTCCCTCAAATCTTCTATGATATGATCTCACTTATTCTTATTAGGTGTAATATATATAATTATTGACCATGCAGTGGTTAAGGCCAGTCTATAACCAAATGGAACAGGTTATTTTGAGCACAAAAAGGGTAGCTGGTTCAGTTTAAAATGGCCCACAAGGGCAAGCTAGCCTAATACTTAACTATGAACCTGTAAACCTATGTAAAATACATCACAACACCCAGAAGCAAATTACATATTATTAAGTTGTAGAAAGACCTGTCCTGTTAGCTAAACACAAACCATTCTGTATTTTAAATAGACTAAAAAGCAAAAATCAGTTAAACTACAAATTGTTTGTAGGTCTACAACAAATATACAGCCATTAAGATATTAAAATGATGACTTTGGTGAAATACCAGCTGGCAGAAAGGAGAAGACCATGAGACAATAAGTTTCAAACAGGCAGAACGCTTATAATGAAAGGGTGGGTATATGTACCGTCTCAAAACGAAGCGTAATGATAGAAAGTGCTGCAGTAGTCTAGAAAAGAAAGAAAGCAAATGCTTGTCAAGGTTTAGCAATTACATTTTCATAAACTTCAAAAGAAAAACGTAAGCAACCTACATATCATTACATTTTCGTGTACTGCAGGAAAGAATCTCACAACACCTACATATCATTACATTTCCAGGTACTATAAAAGAAAACCTTAAAAAGCCTGTATAGCATTATACATTCAATATTTCACATGTATAAACAACTAAATTCATGTGCAAACTAAGATCTGAAGCTCAAATGTTTAACAGCAGTTGAGCAGTACTGTATTAAAATGTGCAGGCAGTACATCCCCAGAGTTCCCACTGTACGGCTCCCTTAAATGTCAGTTAAAACAGTTAATCAGAAGAACATGTGAATAAAAAAATTACTAAAATTGCCTGGATCTGTGATCTGGATGACCCAAGTTTGTTTAGCAACTTGGGTACCTGGAGAAGCCAGGCTATGGGGAATGGAGAGAAGTGGCAGTTGTTGATTCACTTTTGAGTGGGAGGGGCAGTTTTGTTAATGGTGAGTGCATTCCTGCTTTGGTATCGTACTCGCCTAACAATGTACTGAGAAACCATAAACTGAGATTAAGTAGTAGTGCTCTGAATGGACAGCCCATGAATAATTAATGATGGATTTTCTGTGCACTATGCGGGACCACCTTCCCTTACTGAGTGACCTGTTTTCTCCTGCAGTCTGACATTGCATTTGCAGTGACATCAGGGTGTGTTCATGATCAGTTTGTCAAGTAAGAGAGATTTAAGAAAATAAATCTAGAGAAATTGCTAATGCATAGAGGTGTAGCTGTACTGTGCTGATAAGTGATAGCGTAAAATGTCTTTCACATTCCAAGTACACAGAAGTGCTGGTTACCTACCAATTACTCAGTCTGGAGAACTGAACCATATGTGCAGCTCGGCCTTGCAGACTGGCCGCACGTTTGTTTCTGTGACTCACTGCCAGTCGTACCACCTTGCATTTTGCCATTACTACCCCTTGTGGCTAACAGCAAGGATTTTTGGAACCTGCTCGGAATATTCTACATGATGTCTTAAGAACTGTATTTAATGTATTCTTATAAAATGTGGGAATACTAGCTGTGGGAGGCAGTAGCTTGCACAGTGAAAAATGCAACACTAAGAAATATTTTTCAATTGGTTTTAAACAAAAATGTTATTGTTGGGCTGAACACATTTTCTTATAGGGCAAATGGTTCTAAATGCCTAAATCTATTGAAAAGCCTTGACACCTGAAACTCAAGGCTGCAATTTGCTTGCACCTGTAACCTTTTAAATGGATGGTAATAATTCTAAAATTTACATGCCAGCTTTTATAGGCCTTTCAGGCTTAATGTCTGACATTTAGATTGGTTTAGTGTTTCATATTTATGCAGAGTGTAAGACTAAGTATTATGTGTGATTGCACATGGTTTCAGACATATAATCATTAGAAAGAAACTGAATATAACTGCAATGTCCTTGAAGTTTATTAGTGTTTAATTGATTAATTAGAAACAGAACATAAACAGATGTGGCTATATGAGCATTTAAGCAATGCAGAGGGATACGATCCAAATGTTCTTGGCTGTGAATTCACTCTGTTTTACAAAATGGTGGCTATGTGAATAAATGAAAACACTAATTCTGTGGCTCATATGAGTTTGTTCCAGTAATAGTAAAGGTATTATTTGATTTTGAAAGTGAACCAGCATGGTTACACATGCATTTCATGGCACATGTGCAACCCTACAACTACTCTGGTTTTGTGGAATATACATGTTGTTGTTGTTATATATGAGAAAATACTTAGTCCCTGCTTATATACTGAAATGCTGACAGAGATGGAAGGTGTCCACACCAGTGACCAGGTTCAGAAATGAACTCATACTGCTTATCTAATGGACGTCTCTCTTTCTTTTTCAACAGGCCGAGTATGGCAATGTGCCAGTATCCATCTCGCCTTCGCTGGATGTAGGAGTGATGCTTGTGTGACACTGCAGTAAGGCTGTGACAAGCTGCTGGCACTGTGTGCCTGCAGGAACGTCTACAGGACACTACACACCCTATTCTGAAGGAGATGGGGAGCATCAGAAACCCTGTCATGGCTGCAGTATGACAGGTTGACAGCAGTACCCCACACACTGCAGTTGCTTACCCCCAGCTCTGAGTACAGATCGCAGGAAATGCATTGGAGAAAAACAGAGGAAGGAGTGAGATGGATTGTGAGAATAGTATTAATGTAGCGGCAAAAAATAATAATATGTTAAGCAGGTATCCTATTAAGCTCAACTGCCTTGCTCTATTGCTGAGCACTGTCTGGTTGCAGGGCTTCATCGAAGTTGGTATGCAAGCAGAGGAAGAGAGACTCAAACCTATGACTACACAGTACTCATTTGCTGCTCATTGCCTTAAACATCTGCCAGACAATACGTATCTCAAGGAAAGGAAATGAATAAAATGAAACATACGTAGGAGAATCTGCTTAAAATTAAATAATATTTACAACTTCAAATATCAAACAGTACAAAGTATGGCAGCCCAGGCTTATTGTTGTGAGGTTATCACAGAGTATTGATCAGAAAACGTTTTGTCTCATTAATTATAACTAAATACGTAGGGGGCCAATCACTGTTATTGTTGCTGCAATGTCTGTAATTAAAGGGGAAGTTGAAACCGATTTTATGATAGTGCGATAAACTGAGGACATCATGACTGCACAGTGGTCAGTGCTTGAAAGATTTAGTTGAAAAGGGATTGCAGTCAGATAAACATGGTGGCAGTAACAACAACAACAACAGGAAATTGGGAAATGTGGATTTTGTTTATATTGTCAATTAATAAATGATGGTCCTAGCGTTTGTTTGCTACACTTGAAAGTTAGCAAAGGCATATTAGGTGTGTAATTTCAGTAGAATAATATATTTGGCAACCATGACAACTGCAACTTTTTATATATGTGTAGGATGAGAAGCGCATTAGCACAAAGAATTTATGGGTGTGTATATGCCATTAAAAATGAGACAAATAATGCTTTGTAGAAACGTTCAAAATCTTGTAAACATTTTAAGAAATTTCATTCTTTTGACAAAATAAAATTGGATGAAAGGGGTGATCTTGAGACACTCCTAGAAAAAAATGAAACTGGAGTCAGTATGAGAGTCCCCATATCTGAATGACATGATTGGTCTAAAACTAGTCTTGAAATTAAGAGCTTTTAGGGAAAAATATGCAGTTTTATTTTCCTTGCTATTTCTTCTAACACTGAATTATTTAAGAAAGGTTAATTATATATACGTTTTGCATGATATATTAGGGTTTTGCTTGATGTGCTATATTATAGGTTTTAAATAAAAGTATATTTAATTGAGAATTTGGCAGTTTTAAAACATTCCGATGAAGCTTCTATAAGCATGAAGAGGTGAAAGTAATTAAAATTCAGAAGAATTTATTCAGCAATTTGTTTGCTGTTTTAATTAAATTACTTATAGTTCTCACATGTGAATTTTATGTCTTGTAATAATAAATGGTTGGCAGTGAATGTGCCACACTTCTTACCCTGCCTGAATGTGTAATGGCAGAAGGCTGGCAAAAGAAGGGGTATGCACTGACTATGACCCTGTGGTATTAGGTACTGAAAGCGAATTAGTATAGTTAGGTTCAGGGAAGATACAGTAATACTAGCTTTAATACTTAGGTCAGATATAGCATGGTAGTAAGGTTGGCAGCACAGTGGTGTAGCGGATATCATTGTCACCTCATAGCAACAGATTTCCTGGTTCGAGTCTCAGCTGAGTGTCCTCTGTGCAGAGTTTGCATGTCCTGCTGTGTTTATGTGGGTTTTCTCTCAGTGCTTGGTGTTCCGTCCCACATTCCAAAGACATGCAGTAGGTGCAATGGACACACTAAACTGGCCATAGGTGTGAGTGTGTGGTATAGAAAAACTGTGGCAGGGCTGGGCACCCAGCAGCTTGAACTTTGGCTCTAGATGATTGTCACTGTTGAGGAGATACTCCACCTCATGTACAAAAGGGAGTTGTGGATGGATATAGAGGTGGCAATTCATATATAGTGAGAAGTCACAGTCCAGTAAAAACAAATGCACAGACAACGATAATGTTCTTAATATAATATGAAAGCACAACCAGAATTTAGCATCTTGCCAATTCAGCATCTTGCCAATTCCTTGACTTCTCTAAGGCCATTGACACTGTCTCTCACAACAAACTTCTAGCTAAACTTTCTGACCTTAACCACTCCAATTCAGCAATTTCCAGGTTTTATAGCTCTCTCTCCAACAGGCTTCAGTCCGTTAGATCTCGTACTTATCCCTCCCCCTTCTTCCCATTCAGTGCTGGAGTCCCACAGGGCTCCACCCCCTTCTTCCCAATCAGCGCTGGAGTCCCACAGGGCTCCACCCACTTCTTCCCAATCAGCACTGGAGTCCCACAGGGCTCCACCCCCTTCTTCCCAATCAGTGCTGGAGTCCCACAGGGCTCCACCCCCTTCTTCCCAATCAGCGCTGGAGTCCCACAGGGCTCCACCCCCTTCTTCCCAATCAGCGCTGGAGACCCACAGGGCTCCACCCCCTTCTTCCCAGTCAGCACCATCCCAGGACTTTTATTATTTAACATTTTCACTAATGACCTCTACACGTCTGTTCCCCACTCCTCTCTTATACAATACATAGATGACTCAATTATCATATCTTCCTCTGATAATCTTTCTCATCTTCTCACCCTCACAAAATAATCTTTCCACTCTGTCAAAAGATGGCTATCTAGCAACCATCTTCTACTTAATCCTAAAATAAAACTCCTTATTCCTACCTAAATCCCTATCTCATGCTAAGACCACCTTTACCATCACTTTCCTCAATAACACAACCATCAAAGTAGTACCTCACACAAAACTAATAGGAGTGATTATTGATGACCAACTAAAATTTGATGTCCACATACAAGCCATCTTAAAAACTCATAAAAAATTATTGTTACTTTATAGGAACAAAAAATTTCACACCAATGAATCTAAACTCTGTTTAGATCAAGCCCTTCTTCTACCTAGCCTACTTTATGCTGCCCCAATCCCTACAAACATACAAAACAATTTCTTGTCCAAACTTGAACTCACAATACGATTGGGAGATTTTTAGCAAAGCTGCCCTATCACTCCTATCATTGTTTAGCTTTAAAAAACCTTCAGTGGTTAGAATTCCACAAACTTCTCCTCCCTCAGCTTAACCTCACTCACACCATCCTCAACAGACCTACTTGCTTAGATCTCTCATGTCTTATTTCTCCCTACTCTCCCAATCGCACTCTTCAAAGCTCTGATCACCACCTCTTAGATATTCACAAACCCAAACGAAACATAGGCAAACAACTCTATAGCTACACAGTCGCTAGTTCTTAGAATAGACTTCCTCGGTCCCTAAGAACTATTCCTAATTCTAACTTCTTCCAAAAATCCTTAAAACTTTACCTGCTTAACACTAGGACTTGCACTTGTCATGGCCCTACTTAATACATCCATCCTTCTATCCATTCCTTGCTGTTCTGCTACTAACCAATTACATGTCATATTTGTATCTGTTTGTATTGTTTATTGTATTTTCATTTCTTCAAAACAAAATTATAATTAATTGTATTGTTTCTGCTTATCTCAGTTCTTGTAATAGTTGTTATAATTTAAGTAATTTTAATGGAGCTTTTCTCCCTGGGTCTCTGCTGACTAAGGGCTTCTGCTCAGTTGGACTAACCCGGTCAACAGATGTCAAAATGAAATAAATAAATAAATCACTGAAAGTATAAGATATAACAATGTTTGGGTTTGATGTAGAAACGTAGTGAAAAGAACAACCAGTTATAGTGTTGTCCGTAAAATATGTCAGCAGAGTTAAATCCAAATGCCCAGAGAGCTGCAATGTTGTTACAATATGGTAAAATAAAAAGTGTATGTGTGTGTGTGTGTGTGTGTGTGTGTGTGTGTGTGTGTGTGTGTGCGTGCGTGCGTGCGTGTGTGTGTGTGTGAGAGACTGAGAGGGATCATGTGTGAATGAATGCGTGTATAAAAGCAGACGTGACTGTGTGTGCAAGAGACATCGAGAGAGTGAGAGCGAGCTTGTGTGAGTGAGTGCCTGTATGAAAGCTGTTTATAGGGAATGGGATGTCTGTAAAATTGTTGTGTTTTACTTACTTTTTTCTTTTTTTAAGTATTATATTATTTTTTTTAATATATTTTTTATGTAAAATGCTTCCTCCAATACCATTAACATGTACTACAGAAAGTTTGAAACATTAGGTGGAGGAACTATTTCACATCAAACATATACAAAATCATATAGTACTTAAAAAAATAAGTAAGTAAGACACAACAATTTGACAGTAAGCCCTTTCTCTAAACACAATAATGCTCTCCAGGGTGTGTGTTAATGTGCAATTAATGCCCTTCCAGGGGTGAAGAGGCCCTCTTCCTGTGGCGTCGGGCCTCATAACACCCCTAAGCGGGCGTTAATTACACATTAACACACACTCTGTCGGGCATTATTGCTTACATATGTGGCATATGTTTTGCATGATAGTGAAGGCAACATAATCTGCAGCACCTTGGAACAAAATGTCCTGAGCTGTGAAACACAATACAGAATAAAACAGTGAAAAACACTCAGACAGTGCAGTAGTAAATAGTAGCGTTAACAGGCCAATAACAAATTCACGTTCAAAAACTGTTTCCCTTCTCTTGTCAAGAGTAAAACTGCAATGGACCCAAATGGAAACAAAATCATCACTAGCAACGTACACAAGTAATAATATTATCTCAAGTGTAACAATTTAACTAAAGTAAACTCACTTTCCTGGTGGTCTAGGGATGAGAAGTGTAGCCAATTTGGTAATTGTGAGCTTAGGTGTGAAGCTTATGTGTGGGTGCAAGTCTCTGTGTAGCATATTTTGGGTGTTACTTTGGCAGGCATGCATTTACTGTTGCACATGTTATGGATGTCACCAGTTTATGTCACATTGCATTTTGGATATATTATGTACAATGTGATGTTAAACGTGTGTAGCATTTTACATAGTGCATGTGGCAGCACTTGTACATTTCTTTTAGTTGTCATATAATATACACACACAACTTCACATCTGGGTACTATATGTATGTTTATGGCCATACTAAATGACAAACGTACATCTACACATATAGGTCTATCTTCCTCTTTTGGCTGCTCCCATTAGGGGTCACCACAGAGGATCATCTGTTTCCATTTCTTCCTGTCCTCTGCATCTTACTGTGCCACACCAGTCACCTGCATGTCCTCTCTCACTACATCCATAAACCTTATCTTAGGTCTTCCCCTTTTCCTCTTACTTAGCAGCTCCATCCTTAGCATCCTCCTCCCAACATACCCAGAATCACTCCTTAGCACATGTCCAAACCAACCCAGTTTCAACTCTCTTGCTTTGTCTCCAAGCCATCCAACCTGAACTGACCCTCTAATATACTCATTCCTAATACTGTCCATCCACATCACACCCAGTGCAAATCTTAACATCTTTAACTCTGCCCCCTCAAGCTCTGACTCATGTCTTTTTGTGAGCACCACCGTCTCCAACCCATATAACATAACTAGTCTCACTACCATCTTGTAGACCTTCCTTTCACTCTTACTGGTACCCATCTGTCACAAACCATTCCTGCTCTTCTCCACCACCTTCACCAGCTATACGGCCTACATCCTCACCATTACTCTGTCCTCCCTCTCATTCACACGCATATATTTGATCTTAGTCCTGCTGATCTTCATTGCTGTCCTCTCTAGAGCATATCATCACCTCTCCAGGGTCTCCTCAACCTGTTTCCTACTCTCACTGAGGAGCACGATATCATCCAAAAACATCGTAGTACATGGGGACTCCTGTCTGATCTTGTCTGTCAACCTGTCCATCCCCATTGCAAATAAGAAGGGGCTCAGAGCTGATCCTTGATGTAATCCTACCTCCACCTTGAATGCATCCATCAATCCTACCACAGACTTTACCACTGTCACACTGCCCTTGTACATATCCTGTACCACTCTTACATACTTCTCTGCTACTCCTGACTTTGTCATACAATACCATAACTCCTCCCTAGGCACCCTGCTATATGCATTCTCTACGTCCACAAAGACACAATACAACTCCTTCTGACCTTCTCTATACCTCTCAATCAATACCTGCAGAACAAATATTGCATCTGTAGTGCTCTTTCCTGGTATACATATATGTCTATCTATCGATCTGTATACATCCTCCTACATAAACATATATATGCATTACATTGTATTCATGCGTATGTACAGACAGGAATATTGCAGCCTTGAGGTATCATTCATCATACTGTATATATGGGTGCACAATTTTATTGAGTATGTTTAACAGCACACTAAGTTCAGCATACAATAACTTTGTAAAGTTGTAGGTCACTGTCCACATGATTAGGTATATCTGTACACTTATACAATGTCATATTAGGTAAGCACACCTGTTAGTGTATGTAATGCTTCCTGCATATTCATAGAAGTAAATTGTTTCTCTTCCATCAGTTCATGCAATTACAGCTAGGCAGGCTGAGTTCTGGTTTGTTGTGTGAACATAGGTGATAAGTTGTAAGTTTGAATCTAGCTTCTTGCTGTTTGTCTGCAATATATTTTAACACCCATATTTTAACCATAGCATATAAACATGACACACTAGTTACGCATAAGGATAAGTTATAGTGGAAATTCATATTTTATATTGATAGCTCAACATAAATGTGACAGACAGCGGCCATATTTCTAAGGAGTTGCTCTCACAATTTGTGACTGACATTGGTGTAAGGCTTAGCTAGTAACATATCCAGAAAAGAAGCACAGAAGCAAACCAAGGCTGGCAAGGCAATTCAGCATAAATTCAGCAGCTGTTGAATTTATGCTGAATTACCTTGCCAGCCTTGGTTTGCTCCTGTGCTTCTTTTCTGGATTTATTACTTATTTTATAAGTAACAGGAGCATTTGGACCGTGGTAACATTTATTTTCATAGTATTATCTAGTAACATACTTATAACAGGGGCCACATTTTCAAACATCTGCTGTCAGTGTCACTGTTAACTTACATTGGACTAATTATTTTACAATTGAGCCCCATGTCAGTTGCATGCTAGAGTAAGATTACCATACGTCTGGGTTTCCCCGGACGCATCCTCTTTTTCGGGCTCCTGTCCGGGCTGTTTTTGAAAATTCTGCGATTTGTCCGGGTTTTAAAACCCGGACAAATCACAGAATTTTCAAAAAGCAGACATTCCTATTTCTGAGTTTTTTCTCCACTCTGTTCAATGCGGAACTGCTTGATGCTGCTGTACACGTTTTTGATTGGCTCGTATACCAGTATACGAGCCAATCAAAAATCCCCAAACACGGAACTTTTTTTTTGCTCTTCAACCTAAGAGGACGAAATAATATGTGCTGGTAGCAGCACATTTTTTTCGTCCTGTTTTACATGCAAATAATTATGGTAACCCTATGCTAGAGTGACATGGCAAGTGTATCTTGAAGCTTACTGATATCTACGTCTGTGTGCTGTGCATACACAATGAATGTTGATATCTCAATAAATGTACTAGTAATAACAGAAGTATATCTGATAGACTGATTACTGCATGCCATGTAATGTACAGGAGTAAATTAATGACAACATATGATGGACAAATTAACCCACTCATGGCCTTCTATTTATATCATCATAATGACATTTGGAATGTTGCACAATCACGACATCACACTTGTTATTATTACACCTTTGTGCCTTATGTTATGCAATGTAAAAATAAACCTTGTAGGCCAAATCTGATGACTGTTACTGTGTCACAACAAAAGTACTGTGCTGTGATATAACCTGGGCAAATGTTGCACGTTCTGTTTCATATGTTTTGATGTTATTAATTGCATGTCATATAAAATCCTTCACAGTTATGTTGGTGCACATCTGACATTGCAGTAATAAATAGTTGTTTCAGTTGTCTGCCTTTAAGCCTGATTGTGTTATGTGACACAAGTCAATACACACTGTGAGGTAGGAGAGAGATGTGGCAGTATAGGGCAGCTTGCCATGTATATTTCATCCCCATACATATGAGTACTGTGAGAGTGACCTCCTTTTTGTGACCTTCATATTGTTTCAGTATTGAGAAGACATCTGATGATGGATGTGGGGACAGGCTTGATTGAGAAAGCAGTTTTGTGGGAGGGGGGAGAGAGGGGGGGTCATGGTAGGTATCCTTGTCTGGTTTAATTAATTTTTGTATGGAGTCTATGAAGAAGGAGTTCAGGAGAGTGGCAGTTTTGAGTGGAGAGCTGTTAGGGGGTGGATTAGGAGGAGATGGGTTTCCTGGGTATAAGAGTTTATTGACGGTACTCCAGAATTTCTTGGGGTTAGAATGGGGGTTTCTTTGTGGGTCAAGAAAAAAATATTTTTTGTCAAGGGTGATATGTTTTTTGTGGGGTTTCGTAATTCCCTATAGTTTTGAAGACTAGTGGGGGTTTTGAGTTTATTCCAGATTTTCCATGCATTGTTTCTCTTTTACATGAGGGAGAGAGTTTCTTTGCTTGTCCAGGGAGCATAGCTGGCTTTAACCCGAATCTTTCTGATAGGGGCCAGGGTGTTGAGGGTGTTAAGGAAGATGCTGTTGAATTGAATGATAACTTCTTCGAGGAGGAGGTTGAACAGAAAAGACCAATTTATAGAAGAGAGTGTTTGGTTAAATATATCAGGGTTAAAGTTAGATAGATATCAGCAGTCCTTGTACTTGTGAGATTTAGGAGGTTGAGGCAGGTGACGCTGGATGGAGGTGGGGTGATGATCACAGAGACTGTCAGGGAGAGTGGAGGTGTTATGATAGTTATGGATACTTATCCAGTCAAGAGTAGAGCTACTGTTAGATTCTTGATTAGAACGAGTAGGGGAGGTGATGAGTTGAGAGAAACTGAATAGGTTAATGGCAGCATTGGGGCAGTTAGAGGTCAGAGTATGGCAGTCAATGTTAACATCTCCTAGAATAATGGTTTCATAGGAGATGGTTTGAGAGATCCAAGCAAGAAAGTGTTTGAGTATAGGGATGCTGTGCCAGGAGGTATATATATTGTAATGGCTGTCTTTTTATGCTTCTTTAAGGTGCAGTTGACTATGAGAATCTTGGCGGGGTGAAAGCTGGGGGGACAGTATGGTAGGGGATGGACTGAGAAGTGTTCTGAGAAAAGTATGGCGACTCCTCCACATTTTTAGTTGGTCTGTCTTGGCGGAAGATATTGTAACTGGGTGGTAGGATTTCTTTGTTGGTATGTGGGGTTTTAGCCACGTTTCTGAAATGCAGAGGATATCTGGAGTGTGTAGGGATATCCAGGAGTGTAGTTCAGGGACTTTGTTTAGGGCACTGAGAATATTCAGTGAACGATTGTGGGGTGTCTGGTAGATGAGGCAGTATGTGATAGGGAGGAGATGTGGCTAGAGGAAAATGCAAACGGGGTAACAGGGGGAGAAGAGTCAGTGAGAGGACCAGGGATAGGATGAATATCACCTGCAAGAAGTAGGGTAAGTATGGAGGTGAGAGAGTAAACATAAAAGGGTTCGGGTCAAAGGACTGTATTTTGGGTTTTGGGAAGTAGTTGTGAAGAGCAGGGAGTTTATGTGTGAAGAGATATGTAAAGTGATGTGAGAACAGGGAGGGTGCTATCAGGAAGGAGACGGGTTTAGGGTGTGAGGATTGTGCGAGTGGAAAGGTGGGACTACGGTATAAGTAGGGTAGGGGAATATAGTAGGATGTATATAGAGTGAGGATAGAAAGTAGAAGTATAGATAGCAGAAGATGTAGCATTACGTTTAGAGTATCCTGCTGAAAACCCTCCTCTCCTTCTGCTGACGACCTGCCTCCTCTATACCTTAAACTCGCAGCCCCCTCTGTTGCCTCTCCAGTCTCCATACTTATCAATAGGTCAGTTCAGGAAAATGTTGTCCCTAACATCTGGTAAAAGTCCTATATTATACCCTTACATAAAGGAGGTCATTCCACTGACTCCCCCAGTTTCAGGCCTATTCTAGTCCCTCTTTCTCAAATTCTAGAACAATGTGTACACAAGCGGCTCATGTCATATCTCATTGAGGAAAATCTCTTCACACCAGCACAACAAGGCTTCTGACCACATCATAGCACTACTACAGCATTACTGTCCTTCACTCACGCTATCGCTTCATCTCGTAATAATAACAAACTGCGTCATCCCTTCCCACTTCCATGACCTCTGTAAAGCTTTTGACACTGTGTCCCACAACCTCCTTCTCTCCAACTCTCTTCCTTTAATCTTTCTACCTCTACACTTTCCTGGTTCTCTTCATACCTATCAGATAGAGCTCAATCTGTCAAATGGCTCTCTGTGTATCTCCTCTCCTCCCTGTTCAAACTGGTGTGCCCCAAGGCTCCATCCTGGGCCCACTACTGTTTAATATCTTTATTAATAATCTCTACCATTCCTGCCAGCACTCCACTCACCTACAATAGGCCGATGACTCCACCATCATCACAACCTCTGACAATCTACCCCACCTACTCTCCCTCAGACAGGACACCCTCCACTCAGTTGAAAGATGGCTCACAACTAATCAACTCCCCAATAGAATGAAACTACTTCTCTTCCTTCCCAAATCCCTCCAACACCTCAACGCCTCCTTCTCTGTCTCTTCTCTAAACAACACTGCTATTAAGGTCGAATCTCACACTAAACTTCTCAGGGTCTTTATAGATGAACTTAAATTTGACATCCTCATCAATAACTGCATCAAGAAGACACACCAAAAACTAGGACTACTCCACAGAAATAAAAAAATTCTTAACACAAGAATCTAAAGTGTCCCTAGCTCAAACCTACCTAATGCCTACCCTACTGTACGCCACCCCAATCTTCACTAACCTCCAAAAACATTTGTCAACCAAACTTGATACCTAGATTTGCCACTAATCTCCCCTATTGCTCACATCACTGCCTCTCCTTACAAAAGCTCCAGTGGTTAGAACTCCATAACCAGCTCCTTCTGCTTCAACTCCTTTTAACACACACTGTCCTCCATCAACCCGCAGCCTGTCCATCTCTAGCTTCCATCATCTCACCTTATGTCCCCAACCGGGAACTTCATAGCTCCGACCAATACCTCCTCCAAATCACTAATCCGAATATATCCATAGGTAAAATGCTGTATAGCTATTCCATTACTTCCTTTTGGAACCACCTTCCTCTCCATATCAGAACTATACAAAACTCTGGCAACTTCAAACCCACTATTAAGGAATATCTGCTTAACTCCAGGACCTGTCCCTATAATGATCCTACTTGAACTCTTCCTCCTCTCCCCATCCCGCCTTTCCATCTCTGTTTCTTACAGATATCTATTCCTACTTGTATTTTATGTTCCCTGTTCTTTGACCTCACCCCCCCTTTTTACTCCTGTCTTCACTATATGCTTCTACCTACAATCCCCCTTACATTCTAGACCCCTCCTTTTTCCTTTCCCTCGTGCCAGAACCTTTTATTCTAGCACTGCAGGCCTCACTACTCTAATACCCAGGTTAGCATTTTCCCATTCTAACAATGAATATGATGAATCTATGATTGTATGACACATACCAGTTAATATCTATGTTCAATTTTTCTTTCTCTTCATACATTGTATAAAATTAATATATTTTTGCTGTATTGTATCTCTTCATGATTGTATGCTTACATATTTATTTCTTTGTAAAAAAAAAAAAAAAAAATCACTGCTGTAATGGACCTTTTCTCCTCGGGTCTCTGCTGAAACGGCATTAATAAAAATAAATAAATAAAATTTATTATGCATTGTGTAATGTCCAATTTTTTATACTATACATATGCATATGACTCCACATTGTACAGTGTCACTCAATGTATATGATTTTTCTTTTTGCCCTATATACATACGTAATGGAAATATATTTAAAACTGGCATATGCATTTCTGTGCATGCCTTATCAAGGATTGTTTTATTTCAGACATGTTTGGCATATGACTGTGATGCATGTTATACACCATTTTGTAATTTAGTATGGATTGGATGTATGACTGACATTGCAAAAGGTGTTATAAGGTCAGACAGTAGTGTGACATCACATGCATAATTACAACATTTAGATTGTGTAAGTGTTGTATGAATTTTCATGTATTCATTAATTTTAGGTTAATACCTATTATGTACTTATGATACTTTACTTATTGTGTTGAAGTTTGAAAGAGTGTGGGACCTGTGGTGGTTCACCAAATGGAATATGGTGATGTGCCGGACCACTGTCAGCCGAGTCAAACTCTGGGGACCAGGATGATGATGATGACAGACTAGAACCTGCATGTGCCATAGTGGCTCTGAATAGAAGATGTCCACCATGATGCCAGGCAGATGGTTTTCAAGACCATATCCAGGATGTAATGCCAGACAATGTCTAGATACAGATGAGGGACTGGATGGGTAACTTATTTTAGGGAATTGCATGGGCCATGTTTGACTCCTTCTGGAAGATCACTAGAGAGATCTTTTAGGTTCATAGGTTCAAAGGTTGATACTAGGCTATCTACCCTAGTGCATTTACAAGCCTAGCCAGAGAGTGTTTGGCTTTTGCCACCCTTTTTTGGATGTTTGACCTCATCAGGGTGGTCCTTCAGGAATGTAAGTATTATCTGTGTGATCCACTTTTGTAATGCGGCCACCATGGTGTTTTCCATATTCAAATAAATATGGCCTAGGCACAGTTGTGCACACATTCCATACTGCCATCATGCTTTCCTGCCATATGTCTTAATGTAAACTGCACATATCAGGTCACATGTAGCTTTATCTTGTGGCTACTGCAGTGTGACACACATTAGCAAATGACACATGCATTACCATTATTATTTACGTGATCATCACATGCTGTCATTACTACATATTTGCTCCATATGGGCAAGGGTGCTACTCCTTCAATCTGTGTGTGTGAATGCGCATGCCTGTGTGAGTGTGTGTGTGTGTGTGTGTGTGTGTGTGTGTGTGGGTGTGTGTGTGTGTGTGTGCGTATGTGTGTATGCACTCTTATGCATGCAGTGCAGCATAATATTGTTTTGTCTGATGCACTCTGACCCTGTATACAACAGATATGACTGTTGTAGTTAACATAATCTGAGTGAGGTGCAATTGTTCTGCTTGTGTTGTTCCAGTGTATACGCAGGAGGGATGACAGCAGCTCACATGCTGCATTGCGCCCATTCTTCTCACGTAACACAGTCACATCTGTCACGTGTGTTTATCTGCACATTATCCATGTATATGTATTGCACACATTTCTATATTCATTATTGCACATTTGTAGCATCTCAGCTTTGTGTATTGGTACATATGTATTTTGGAGTTTCACCATGACTGTTATGCATCCCTACCTTGTTTGTCTTTTTAATTCAACCATGTTGTATAGTTTATATGAGTGCTGTCTGTGTACATTATCTATCCTTTATGTGTCTTTCCGACGTTTCTCTGTCATCACTTTTTTTAACACCTTTATTGTATTATAGGCAAGCTTACTTTTTTTATAAAACTAGTCAAACCATATTAACACACGAGAAACCTCTGCCTCAAATGTCCTCTATGGGCTTTTGCAAACCAGCTCTTCTTGGGTTCTCTAATTACCTATTTGAAATGTCTGTCTTCTTCTTTCCTTTTTCCTAGTTAAAATGGGAGTTATGCAAGTCTCTATTCTCCGTCCACTGCTCTTTAACATTTTCATCAATAACCTATGTACCTCCTCTCAGCAAGCTTGCCTTATTCAGTATGCAGATGACTCAGCTCTCATGTGCTCAACTGACAGCCCACTACAACTACAGTCCATGACACAAGATGCCTTCAGCTCAGTTGAACTGTGGCTACATGAAAGCCAAGTTTTACTTAATGCCAAAAACACTAAACTACTTTATTTATTTATTTTATTTATTTTACATTTGTTAACCGGGCTAGTCCAACTAGATACATGCCCATTTTCAGTGGAGGCCCGAGGAGAAAAGCTCCGAGCTTACAAAACATTTAATATTACAAGTAAATTAGAAACAACAGTACAAAAAATGTATAACAAAACATTAATAAAAACAAGATTGGTACATAGTATAAAAAGGACTTGACTATTTTCCAAAAAATAAGTAAGTAAATAGAGAAAAGATGGGGATATAAAGGATACTAAGGACATCTACAGGATAAGACAGCATTTGGAAAATAGGATTGGTAGGTAGATGGGTTGGGAAGAACAGCTAAGAGTAGAAAGGTCAGTGAGTAAATAAGTTCAAAGAATCAAGTTTAAAAGAGAAATTTAGAGGGAGGCAGGGTAGTACAGAGGAAACGCAAGAGAAAAGCAATTAGTCAGGGTTATTACAAGAGCATAACCAGTGGTTGGAGAGGAAATGTTTAAGGTTAGTTTTGAATAGTGGGAGAGATGTAAGAGCTGTAAGGTCAATTGGTAGGAGATGCTATGGTTGCTACTGCTATGTTTTCCAAAGTTCCAAACCAATGCTAAAAGCAGCTTCCACATTACTTCTTTAAACAATACAGCTATAGAAGTAGTTACCCATACCAAAATGTTTGGAGTCACCAAAGATGGCGACTTAAAGTTTGATCTTCACATACTTATAATCTTCAACAGCCAGGTCTAATAAATAGAGCAAAAAAAAAATCATACTTCTTGTAGTAGGACCCCCTAGCTAATTCTTATCTTTTATCCTCTCTTCATTATGGCTCACCTGTTTTGACTATCATCCAGATATCTCTTAAATCACACCTGGACCAATGCTATAGTAAGATAAATCACACCTGGAGCAATGCTATAATAAGATAAATCACACCTGGATCAATGCTATAATAAGATAAATCCTACCTGGAGCAATGCTATAATAAGATAAATCACACCTGGAGCAATGCTATAATAAGATAAATCACACCTGGAGCAATGCTATAATAATATAAATCACACTTGGGGCAATGCTATAATAAGATAAATCACACCTGGAGCAATGCTATAATAAGATAAATCACACCTGGAGCAATGTTATAATAAGATAAATCACACCTGGAGCAATGCTATAATAAGATAAATCACACCTGGAGCAATGCTATAATAAGATAAATCACACCTGGATCAATGCAATAATAAGACAGCTAAATCTGCAGCTCACCTGCCATATAGACCTCATCATTGCTCTGTATTACGTGTTGTCATCTGGTTAGAACTCCCACATCAAGTAGCCCCCATACACAACTCCTTCTACCCCATAAAATACTACAAAACTCCTCTACTTGCCCTTCTATCCCTGAAGTACTTCATCACTATCTCCCAAATTGTCCTCTGCACTCTTAAGATAAAAACTTGCTTGAAATCTAAAAACTAGAAAAAACATCATGAGGCAAAATTTATACTCACACAGCATATCCAAACTATGGAACTCTGTCCCATATTCAGTCAGAATGACATCTAGCCTCCATGTATTTAAATCCTCTCTCAAGGAATTTTTCCCTAAACTATGGCTTTGCCCATGCCCCTCACTTATATAATCTGTATTAACAAATACATTACATTGTTAGTAACCTAAACTCTCATCATGCTATCCCACGTACCTCACCTGTATAATCTATAGTAACAAATACGTTACATTGTTACTAACCTAACCTCTTATCATGCTAAACCACGTACCTCACCTGTGTAATCTATAGTAACAAATACATTATATTGTTACTAACCTAAACTCTCATCATGCTATCCCACGTACCTCACCTGTATAATCTATAGTAACAAATACGTTACATTGTTACTAACCTAACCTCTTATCATGCTATCCCACGTACCTCACCTGTATAATCTATAGTAACGAATACATTATATTGTTACTAACCTAAACTCTCATCATGCTATCCCACGTACCTCACCTGTATAATCTATAGTAACAAATATGTTACATTGTTACTAACCTAACCTCTTATCATGCTATCCCACGTACCTCACCTGTATAATCTATAGTAACAAATACATTACATTGTTACTAACCTAACCTCTTATCATGCTAAACCATGTACCTCACCTGTATGATCTATAGTAACAAATACGTTACATTGTTACTAACCTAACCTCTTATCATGCTATCCCACGTACCTCACTTGTATAATCTATAGTAACAAATACGTTACATTGTTACTAACCTAACCTCTTATCATGCTATCCCACGTACCTCACCTGTATAATCTATAGTAACAAATATGTTACATTGTTACTAACCTAACCTCTTATCATGCGATCCCACGTACCTCACCTGTATAATCTATAGTAACAAATACGTTACATTGTTACTAACCTAACCTCTTATCATGCTATCCCACATACCTCACCTGTATAATCTACAAATACATTATATTGTTACTAACCTAAACTCTTAGCATGCTATCCCATGTACCTCACATGTATGATCTATAGTAATAAATACATTATATTGTTACTAACCTAAACTATAATCATGCTATCCCACGTACCTCACCTGTATAATCTATAGTAACAAATATGTTACATTGTTTCTAACCTAACCTCTTGTCATGCTAAACCATGTACCTCACCTGTGTGATCTATAGTAACAAATACATTATATTGTTACTAACCTAAACTCTCATCATGCTATCCCATGTACCTCACCTGTATAATCTATAGTAACAAATACGTTACATTGTTACTAACCTAACCACTTATCATGCTAAACCACGTACCTCACCTGTATAATCTATAGTAACAAATATGTTACATTGTTACTAACCTAATCTCTTATCATGCTGTCCCACGTACCTCACCTGTATAATCTATAGTAACAAATACGTTACATTGTTACTAACCTAATCACTTATCATGCTATCCCACGTACCTCACCTCTATAATCTATAGTAACAAATACGTTACATTGTTACTAACCTAACCTCTTATCATGCTAAACCACGTACCTCACCTGTATGATTTATAGTAACAAATACATTACATTGTTACTAACCTAAACTCTCATCATGCTATCCCACATACCTCACCTGTATAATCTATAGTAACAAATATGTTACATTGTTACTAACCTAACCTCTTATCATGCTATCCCACGTACCTCACCTGTATGATCTATAGTAACAAATACATTATATTGTTACTAACCTAAACTCTCATCATGCTATCCCACGTACCTCACCTGTATTATCTATAGTAACAAACACGTTACATTGTTACTAACCTAACCTCTTATCATGCTAAACCACGTACCTCACCTGTATAATCTATAGTAACAAATACGTTAGATTGTTACTAACCTAAACTCTCATCATGCTATCCCACGTACCTCACCTGTGTGATCTATAGTAACAAATACATTATATTGTTACTAACCTAACCTCTTATCATGCTAAACCATGTACCTCACCTGTATAATCTATAGTAACAAATACGTTACATTGTTACTAACCTAACCTCTTATCATGCTAAACCACGTACCTCGCCTGTATAATCTATAGTAACAAATACGTTACATTGTTACTAACCTAACCTCTTATCATACTATCCCACGTACCTCACCTGTATGATCTATAGTAACAAATATGTTACATTGTTACTAACCTAACCTCTTATCATGCTATCCCCCGTACCTCACCTGTATGATCTATAGTAACAAATACGTTACATTGTTACTAACCTAAACTCTCATCATGCTATCCCACGTACCTCACCTGTATAATCTATAGTAACAAATACGTTACAATGTTACTAACCTACACTCTCATCATGCTATCCCACGTACCTCACCTGTATAATCTATAGTAACAAATACGTTAGATTGTTACTAACCTAAACTCTCATCATGCTATCCCACGTACCTCACCTGTATAATCTATAGTAACAAATACATTAGATTGTTACTAACCTAACCTTTTATCATGCTAAACCACGTACCTCACCTGTATAATCTATAGTAACAAATACGTTACATTGTTACTAACCTAACCTCTTATCATGCTATCCCACGTACCTCACCTGTATAATCTATAGTAACAAATATGTTACATTGTTACTAACCTAACCTCTTATCATGCTAAACCACGTACCTCACCTGTATGATCTATAGTAACAAATATGTTACTTTGTTACTAACCTAACCTCTTATCATGCTAAACCACATACCTCACCTGTATGATCTATAGTAACAAATATGTTACATTGTTACTAACCTAACCTCTTATCATGCTATCCCACGTACCTCACCTGTATATTCTATAGTAACAAATATGTTACATTGCTACTAACCTAACCTCTTATCATGCTAAACCACGTACCTCACCTGTATGATCTATAGTAACAAATGTTACATTGTTACTAACCTAACCTCCCACGTACCTCACCTGTATAATCTATAGTAACAAATATGTTACATTGTTACTAACCTAACCTCTTATCATGCTAGCCCATGTACCTCACCTGTATGATCTATAGTAACAAATATGTTACATTGTTACTAACCTAACCTCTTATCATGCTATCCCACGTACCTCACCTGTATAATCTATAGTAACAAATATGTTACATTGTTACTAACCTAACCTCTTATCATGCTATCCCACGTACCTCACCTGTATAATCTATAGTAACAAATATGTTACATTGTTACTAACCTAACCTCTTATCATGCTATCCCATGCATCTCACCTGTATGATCTATAGTAACAAATATGTTACATTGTTACTAACCTAACCTCTTATCATGCTATCCCACGTACCTCACCTGTATAATCTATAGTAACAAATATGTTACATTGTTACTAACCTAACCTCTTATCATGCTATCCCACGTACCTTACCTGTATGATCTATAGTAACAAATTGTTACATTGTTACTAACCTAACCTCTTATCATGCTATCCCACGTACCTCACCTGTATAATCTATAGTAACAAATATGTTACATTGTTACTAACCTAACCTCTTATCATGCTATCCCACGTACCTCACCTGTATAATCTATAGTAACAAATATGTTACATTGTTACTAACCTAACCTCTTATCATGCTATCCCACGTACCTCACCTGTATAATCTATAGTAACAAATACATTATATTGTTACTAACCTAAACTCTCATCATGCTATCCCACGTACCTCACCTGTATAATCTATAGTAACAAATACGTTAGATTGTTACTAACATAAACTCTCATCATGCTATCCCACGTACCTCACCTGTATAATCTATAGTAACAAATACGTTAGATTGTTACTAACCTGACCTCTTATCATGCTATCTGTACCTTTCAACACCTGCCCTCTCCCCACTCTTAAGGTGGACTTGTCTATTACCTGCCCTCTCCCCACTCTTAAGGTGGACTTGTCTATTACCTGCCCTCTCCCCACTCTTAAGGTGGACTTGTCTATTACCTGCCCTCTCCCTACTCTTAAGGTGGACTTGTTTATTACCTGCCCTCTCCCCACTCTTAAGGTGGACTTGTCTATTACCTGCCCTCTCCCCACTCTTAAGGTGGACTTGTCTATTACCTGCCCTCTCCCCACTCTTAAGGTGGACTTGTCTATTACCTGCCCTCTCCCCACTCTTAAGGTGGACTTGTCTATTACCTGCCCTCTCCCCACTCTTTAGGTGGACTTGTCTATTACCTGCCCTCTCCCCACTCTTAAGGTGGACTTGTCTATTTTTATTTGTATTTCCTAAAAATAAAAAAAAAATAAAAAAGAGGAGACTATTTTCACCCTTCCACCGAAATAATTGCCCATGCCCCTCTGACTCTGTCCTGGACCTTCCTATTGCATCATACTAATATGTGCCCCAGTCCTTCAACATCCCCCCACATCTGCTTTTCTATCACCCTATTTCCTTGGGTATGCGCATTACTTGTGTTCCACACGTGTCCCTCACTCATTGTTAGTTACTGTTAGCAATGGTGCAGTGGTCAGCATTGGCCTTCACCTTACTTAAGTTTTTTATTAGACATTTTGTGGATTATGTCAGATTCCACAAATTGTGATAGGTATATTTATTTAACATTTGTTTACCAGGAAAGTTTGACTTGGAACAAAGCCAATTTTCAGTGGAGGCCCAGGGAGAAACGCTCCAGTTACATGTCTTTGTAACATGGGAGGAAAGCGGAGTATCCAAAGAAAACCCACATGAACACAGGGAGGACATGAGAAGGCACCCCAGCTGAGAATCGAACCAAAGAACCTATTGCTGTGTGGCGACAATGCTACCGCTGCACCATTGCACTGTCCGTATATATTTATATATGTTTGTCTACATATTATGACAATATCTGTAATTGTGTGTGGATATTTGTCACTTTTCAGACAAAACGGCTGATGCAAATTTGTCTTCATTTAGTCCTTTCCACGTATCACTGAAGCTCCACTGGGCTTGTTTTCATTCTGTGGCTGTGCATTCGTAATACACATACAGCTATTACTTTATGAATGAGTTTTCCAGGACTATGTATTTGACATGACTGATTGCGGTCATGTTGACATCGCTGGTTATGTCTGCCTTGTGCTAAAGTATTCTCCATAGACTAAGGCATATTTGCATATACAGATTTTGCCAAGTTCCACAAAATCTATGGAATCTTGTCCATTGTTTCACTGCACAGGATGTTTGTGATGCCCTATTTGTGTTACTGCATTAAGTATCGGATATCATGTCAACAAAAAGACAGGAAGGAAGCTATTAAGGCAAAGGCGACAAAAATAATACAGTCTATGCTAGAATTTGTATGAAAACGTGTTGGAGAAATCTGAGAGTCGTACAATGGAAAGGAGATGTGGTTACACGATAAACACACTGAAGTAACTCTGTGTACACAGTAAATTCCAAGACATTAGACACTCAGAAATGAATACCTTTGGGCCTACAGCCAAGAATTAACCATTTTACAACTGTGCCCATCTGGTGCTTTCTGTGAAGTGATGCTGGGAGCTGCATGCTGGCCTCTCCTGGCATTACTGTTAACATGGAAGCTATTTTGCCCACTGTCTGGCTCCAGTGGAATCAGATGCAGCCAATGGTGACTTCATCTCCTGTCAGTGCATATGGTTTTGGAGCAGGAATAATCACCCTTTTTAGTTGTTTGAATTCTCAGCTACATCAATGCCAGGAAGTATGTGGTCTGGATCTGACTGCAGCTTAATAATATCAAAGGCAGAGTAGAGCACACTATGTGGGTTTAGAGACAGTCCTGAAACACAGGCAGAGTTTATACAAATCGCTTAAAACATCTTAAGAGGTATATGTGGAGCAACATATATTTTCTTTTGTTAAACTTCATATTTTAGCTCAACATCTCTTCACTGCTTAAGGCAACAGTATAACCTTGCTGGAATAAAGTGGCACCTGGGACTAATTTAACTAAGAGGATAATTGCTGAGTGTACCTCCAAGTTGAATGCATCACAGATCTTTAACACAAACAAAATAAATTTCTTTACAGCTTGGTGAGTCATTCTTTTATATGTGATCCCTTCAAACTCCACATTTGCTGTCAGTC
Source organism: Protopterus annectens (assembly GCF_019279795.1). Taxonomy (NCBI): domain Eukaryota; kingdom Metazoa; phylum Chordata; order Ceratodontiformes; family Protopteridae; genus Protopterus; species Protopterus annectens. The sequence goes on along the minus strand of NC_056744.1, from coordinate 333,066,794 downwards.
ACAGCTCCTTCTCATTTTAAGAACTGAATGTCATCAGAGAAGCCAATCTATTTCCATGATTTCATCTGGCACAGACTGGACAGTGAATGTGTCATTACAACTGCTCATGGCACCTGCTATATCACTGACATTGTTGTGTTAAAGCCTCTCTGGCATTTGGCTTAGAGGGTTAAGGAACTGTTAATGAGCTGTTTCAGGTGGTGCAAGGTTTGATTCCCTCAGCCTCCAATGACTAACTGTGTGACTTTGAGCAAGTCACTTAACCAGACACTGCTCCTGGGCTGGCAGCTGTTACATTGTTACATTACCTAACTGTGTGACTCTGAGTAAGTCTTTAACCAGACACTGCTCCTGGGCGGGGAGCTGTTACATTGTTACATTACCTAACTGTATGACTCTGAGTAAGTCACTTAACCAGACAGTGCTCCTGGACTGGGAGCTGTTACATTGTTACATTACCTAACTGTATGACTCTGAGTAAGTCACTTAACCAGACAGTGCTCCTGGACTGGGAGCTGTTACATTGTTACATTACCTAACTGTATGACTCTGAGTAAGTCACTTAACCAGACAGTGCTCCTGGACTGGGAGCTGTTACATTGTTACATTACCTAACTGTGTGACTCTGAGTAAGTCACTTAACCAGACAGTGCTCCTGGACTGGGAGCTGTTACATTGTTACATTACCTAACTGTATGACTCTGAGTAAGTCACTTAACCAGACAGTGCTCCTGGACTGGGAGCTGTTACATTGTTACATTACCTAACTGTGTAACTCTGAGTAAGTCACTTAACCAGACAGTGCTCCTGGACTGGGAGCTGTTACATTGTTACATTACCTAACTGTATGACTCTGAGTAAGTCACTTAACCAGACAGTGCTCCTGGACTGGGAGCTGTTACATTGTTACATTACCTAATTGTATGACTCTGAGTAAGTCACTTAACCAGACAGTGCTCCTGGACTGGGAGCTGTTACATTGTTACATTACCTAATTGTGCGACTCTGAGTATGTCACTCAACCAGACAGTGCTCCCGGTCCGGGAGCTGTTACATTGATACATTACCTAACTGTGTGACTCTAAGTCATTTAATCAGACAGTGCTACTGGCCTGGGAGCTGTAACATTGTTACATTACTTAACTGTGCGACTCTGAATAAGTCAATTAACCAGACAGTGCTCCTGGACTGGGAGCTGTTACATTGTTACATTACCTAATTGTATGACTCTGAGTAAGTCACTTAACCAGACAGTGCTCCTGGACTGGGAGCTGTTACATTGTTACATTACCTAACTGTGTGACTCTGAGTAAGTCATTTAACCAGACAGTGCTCCTGGGCTGGGAGCTGCTACATTGTTACATTACCTAACTGTATGACTCTGAGTAAGTCACTTAACCAGACAGTGCTCCTGGGCTGGGAGCTGTTACATTGTTACATTACCTAACTGTGTGACTCTTGAGTAAGTCACTTAACCAGACAGTGCTCCTGGGCTGGGAGCTGTTACATTGTTACATTACCTAACTGTGTGACTCTTGAGTAAGTCACTTAACCAGACAGTGCTCCTGGGCTGGGAGCTGTTACATTGTTACATTACCTAACTGTATGACTCTGAGTATGTCACTTAACCAGACAGTGCTCCTGGGCTGGGAGCTGTTACATTGTTACATTACCTAACTGTATGACTTTGAGCAAGTCACTTAACCAGACAGTGCTCCTGGACTGGGAGCTGTTACATTGTTACATTACCTAACTGTATGACTCTGAGTAAGTCACTTAACCAGACAGTGCTCCTGGGCTGGGAGCTGTTACATTGTTACATTACCTAACTGTGTGACTCTGAGTAAGTCATTTAACCAGACAGTGCTCCTGGACTGGGAGCTGTTACATTGTTACATTACCTAACTGTGTGACTCTGAGTAAATCACTTAACCAGACAGTGCTCCCAGACTGGGAGCTGTTACATTACCTAACTGTGTAACTCTGAGCATGTCACTTAACCAGACAGTGCTCCTGGGCTGGGAGCTGTTACATTGTTACATTACCTAACTGTATGACTCTGAGTAAGTCACTTAACCAGACAGTGCTCCTGGAATGGGAGCTGTTACATTGTTACATTACCTAACTGTATGACTCTGAGTAAGTCACTTAACCAGACAGTGCTCCTGGACTGGGAGCTGTTACATTGTTACATTACCTAACTGTATGACTCTGAGTAAGTCATTTAACCAGACAGTGCTCCTGGACTGGGAGCTGTTACATTGTTACATTACCTAACTGTATGACTCTGAGTAAGTCACTTAACCAGACAGTGCTCCTGGACTGGGAGCTGTTACATTGTTACATTACCTAACTGTATGACTCTGAGTAAGTCATTTAACCAGACAGTGCTCCTGGACTGGGAGCTGTTACATTGTTACATTACCTAACTGTATGACTCTGAGTAAGTCACTTAACCAGACAGTGCTCCTGGACTGGGAGCTGTTACATTGTTACATTACCTAACTGTATGACTCTGAGTAAGTCACTTAACCAGACAGTGCTCCTGGGCTGGGAGCTGTTACATTGTTACATTACCTAGCTGTGTGACTCTGAGTAAGTCACAGTGCTCCTGGACTGGGAGCTGTTACATTGTTACATTACCTAACTGTATGACTCTGAGTAAGTCACTTAACCAGACAGTGCTCCTGGGCTGGGAGCTGTTACATTGTTACATTACCTAACTGTATGACTCTAAGTCTTTAACCAGACAGTGCTCTTGGGCTAAGTTTGAAGAAGGTCCATGGAAATCAGTGCTCTAGCCTGGAAAACAAATACAACTAGATAAAAACAAAATGTTACCTTCATTCACTTTGATGACAATTGATTAAGTACTGATACATCAGTTGTAACTGTCACTGACTCAGACTTTCCCTCACTGGAACAAGTAAACACGTCCAGACACTGTTTTCTTTGGGGGGTGGGAGGTATAAAATTTTCAGGAATATCTTTACAAATTCATTTTTGTATTACAGGGTTTGCAGATTGCTTTGTGTGTATGTGTGTGTGTGTGTGTGTGTGTGTGTGTGTGTGTGTGTGTGTGTGTGTGTGTGTGTGTGTGACCATTTTCTCTAAGAGAACCTAAGAGAAGAGAATTCCAGAACCTGCCCTTGCCATGACCCTACCTAGTCTTCCTTCCCTTTATGTACCCTCAAAAGGACCATACTTAGTACCTCATTACACCTCTCTCTCCAATGTGTCTACTATGCATTTGCACAATTTTATACAAACAAAAAATGTTTATTGTTGACCTATTGAACTAAATCAATGTAAAAGTGTTACTTAGCTTCTTTTTAATGCAACTTTAACTTTATGCATGTAACCCAACATATGTGAATCGTTTTGCTATAACTGCTATTATATCAATATTGTTTAAAATTGTACTTGTTTTAAAATGTATTACTGGAGCTTTTCTCCTCAGGTCTTCACTGAAAATGGGCCACAAGCCCAGTTGGGCAAAGCCGGTTAACAAATGTCAATAAATAAATAAATAAAATAAACAAGATTTAAAAGAATTCTATATCAGAGACTCATCATACTTATAGTGTACAACTTCTTACACATTTGGTAAATAAAAGCAGTCGTATCCTGCATCTTTTTGACAAAGAATGGAGCTGCTTTATTTCTTCCCACTGGTATTTGAACTGAAATGTTATCTGTGAATTAATGACAGCTTTGCAGTCTGTTGGCAGAATGCAAGGGGGTTGCTTAAAAGTATGGCAGACACTTGTATTCTTCTTCTTCTTTCGGCTTTTCCCGGTTAGGGGTCCCCACAGCAGATCATCTGTCCGCTCATGATTGGCAGTGGAGTTTTATGGTGTTGGGTTCCCAGCCCGGGCACCCAACCATCCACAGAAGGCACACACACACATTTAGGGCCAATTTAGAGTGTCCAATCCACCTACTGCATATCTTTGGGATATGGGAGGAAACTGGAACACCCAGAAGAAACCCACGCGACCTCAGGGAGAATATGCAGACTCCACACAGAAGGCACCCCAGCTGAGAATCGAACCCGAGAACCTCTTGCTGTGAGGCGGCAACGCTAACTGCTGCACCACCATGGCCACCCCATGGCAGACACTTGTATTAGTTTCCTAAAATTGTTTAGCATTTCTAGCTAAAGCTAGTAATACCCAGTGAATTTAATATCACTTGCCACATTTACGTTTATGGCTAAAATAAGCTCTTTAAGTCAGTATCTTTAGTATTTGCTCATGATGATAAATTTATGTATTTCCTTTTTGCTACTAGATGTTATTCGAAAACATAAGTATGTTCAGTGGATAGGAAAAGGCTTAGAACCAGGTCCAATACTCTTTAACAGTAAACTGGTAAGAAATAAACCATAACATTATTTTCAGTGCATCATGGAAGGTCAGAAATTGCAGATTTCAAATTAGCACAGTTCTTGGTTGCCACCTTTTCAAATGCCTAAAAGTGAGACATATTATGGAAACGTGCAATTGTGCAGGACAACGCATACCTGCAAGTAGTGCAAAGGCCTGGTCTTCACTTTGTTGCCATAATAAAAGCTCATTTTCATGGAATTTGAGTTCTTTCTTCTGTTTCTTATAATACTGAAATGTTTCAGATAAAAGTAATTGTGTTATGCACCTTTTAGAAGAAACTTAGGAAAGATTTTTTTTGTTCTAAAATCTCAAGACATTTGCCATTTTTTCAGTTTCTTCACAGGATGTAACTGCCAATTTAGGGATTGTCCTGTATAAAGACGGACAGTTGGCTAGGCTTAAAATGGCCTGCAGGGGAAGCTAGCCTGGTAATTACCTATGAACTTATGACATGTGGTAACCCTATGTAGTTCACAAGGAGAAACTGCCAATTTAGGGATTGTCCTGTATAAAGCGGGACAGTTGGCTAGGCTTAAAATGGCCTGCAGGGAAAGCTAGCCTGGTACTTACTTATGAACTTATGACAGGTGGTAACCCTATGTAGTTCACAAGGAGAAATCAGGGAGGGTGGGGTAAGGAAATGGGGTCTGGGAGAATGTTATCAGAAGGGGGCAGCAATGACATGATTTTAATGCTAGGGTACACTTCATAGAGGGAATTACCTGAAAGAAAAAGGGCATAAGCTCAACGAAGGCTTGATGAAAAAAGTGCATGGAGCTGCATCCCTCTGATGAAGAGGGACAAAGACCTGATAGCTGTGAGCCATTTCAGGGTAGTTCTATGGGAGGAGACAGAGGTTTGCATTACAAAGCCAGGGAATGAATGTCCCAGGTAGGCAGAAGCCTACTTGGGCTGTCCACAGAGCAGGGCACTAATGTAGCTACCAGCTGTAGTGATGGTGGTTAGGTGAGGGTTGGCAGGGTAGCCTGCATGTCTTGCACACTGGACCTCTCCCTAATATCTGACCATCATGTCTGGTGGAATGAATGACCAAGATGGGTTCTATCCTAGACTGGGAAGAAGTGGGCCATAGGGGTCTGACCCTTTCAGGGAGTGAGTTGGGTTGTTGCCCTCACAAGAGTAACAAGTGGGCTAATTGGGAGCACCTGGTGGAATCACTGATTTGGGGGACTGTGCCAGCATTAAAAAATAACAGCATAGAATGACTTCAAAGACAGCAGGGCAAGTGAAGATACTAGAAAAATGATCTAATGATAGAGGAGTGGCATGTAGAGGATGGTGGTTTACATATTCATGGATTAAAAGAGCTTTTCTTAGGGTACTGTTTGTGCTGCATTCACACAAGTTAGCAGAGGATAACAATGTACATACACCACGTGGCAAAAATGAGGGGATGAAAAGGAAGTATTTGCACTGTTTGGGGGAATAAAGACTACATGGGACGTAAAGGTGGCATTAGTGAGACAAACAGATTAATTACCCAGGACCCCAATCCTCTTGGGAGCTCCCAGTTACTGGAAAAAGAAAGCTAGTAGACAAAACATGCGTTTCTTAATGAAGCAGGAAGTGGGCAGCCAGAAAAAGACAGAATGCAAATTCTAATGTTATCTTTTTTTCCAGCTGCCAGTGTGTAGTGACGTCAGAAACACCAATAATACCAATACAAGTGAAGTTTAGAGTCATAGTTGCCTGGCTGTCATATTATCAGACTCAAGTATTTCTAGCCTTGTACTGACTGATTACAAGATGAGCTTTGGCTGTCTTTTGAATCTGCAAAGGGTTAAGCAGGCAATTGGAGAATAAATGGGGAAAAAAAAATACCTCATTGGTAAGATCAGACCATGAATTAATTTCACTGGATATCCACATCCCGATCCCACCCCCAACACAGAAAACCACAGTGAAAAACTTCTCAAAAGCGAACTTCACACTTCTCAAAACCGAAGTGGAATCCTTCAAGGCCCCAGGGCCAGTGGAAACTATGGCCCAAACTGCAGAATCCTGTATAAATGCATTCTACGGACATCTCCAGGAATGCATGGATCATGCTATCCCAAACAAAATCAAGACCCAATCATCCAAAGGCATGCGTCCAGTCTGGTGGACCCCAGCCATAAATAAACTGTACAACAGAAGGAGGAAGCTACTACATGATAGAGCAAAATCCCTAAAAGGGAAGGCATCTCTGATCAGTACTAGCAAAAAATTATGATCCCTCATAAAATCCTCCAAGGCCAGCTTTGAGAGAAAAATTGCACAGGACACTAAAGACAATCATAAGGCTTTTTTCAGTTATGTTAGGAACCTGGGATGCAACTCCCAGACTTGTTCTGAGTTGATTCTAAGCGACAAAAAATACACTGAACCCACAGACATCGCCAATATCCTGGCAGACAGGTTCAGTGCAAACTTCTCCACCCCCTCCCCCCAAAAGAGCAAGTATCTATCCTGGCAGAGTGCAGCCTCCCAAACATCTCTGATGCTCAGATGAAGGCCACCCTCTCCAAAGCAAAAAACACTGCTTCCATGGGACCAGATGGCGTCCCGGGTTGCGTCCTACATGAACTCCAAGAAGAAGTAATCCCTTAAGTAAAACTGCTGTACAATCTCAGCCTCACTACAGGATATGTGCCCAAAGAATGGCGTACAGCAACAGTGGTCCCACTCCACAAAGGTGGCACCTCTGCGGACCCTGGAAACTATCGCCCCATAAGCCTGACTAGCCTAGTCTGCAAGGCTATGGAGAGGATCATCATGGAACTCATAAACAAAGACATTGGGGACCTACAGACACTAGATCCTACCCAATTTGGCTTCGTCAAGGGCAGATCCTGCCTTTTGAACCTGGTCGACTTCTTCGAAACAGTCACCAAGGCCATAGATGAAGGGAAGGTAGTCCACACAGTCTATCTGGACCTCGAAAGCATTTGACACAATACCCCACTCGGGCATCATAGATAAGCTATCCAGCCTAAATATAAGCCCCTATGTCACAAGATGGGTCACAAACTGGCTCAAAGACAGAGCCCACAGAGTCAGAGTTGCTGGAGCCATGTCAGACTCGAAACCGGTCACAAGTGGCATCCCACAAGGTTCTGTCCTGGGACCTCTCTTGTTCGGTATTTACTTTTCTGAGGTACAGGACAACGTGGGAGGACTATGGCTCACCAAGTTCGCAGATGACTGCAAACTGGGCACCATAATCGACTCTCCAGCTGACACAAACATCCTTCAAAAAGGTCTTGCAGAGACGGATAACTGGTGCCAGAGCCATGGTCTAAAGCTAAATGCCAAAAAGCGTATAGTCATACCCTTTGGCAAAAACAATGTGCCCACAAATTACCACATAGGTGGTAACCCATTAAGTACAGAGAAAGTAATTAGGGATCTGGGGACCCAAGTTGATAGCAATCTCTCCTTTGACAACCACATTGCCAAAGTGGTTAGAAAGACCTTCTACATAGCCCACCTCATCATGAAAGGATTCACATCTAGATCAAGAGAGGTAATCGTGCCCCTTTATTCATCCCTCATCAGGTCCATCATAGAATACAATGCCCCCTTTGGGATGTACCTTACCCGACACCTGCAGCAATTAGAAAGACCCCAAAAGTGCATCACCAGGAGGTTCAAGGGACTCAAACAGATGCCATATGCTGCTTGGTTAAAAAAACTCCAGCTCTACTCAGTTGCATACCGCCTACTTTGAAGCGATCTATGCCTGACATATAAAGCTATATAGGTCCAACCCAGATTTAATGGACATGCTCCACCTCAGTAAATCTAAGTCCCTTAGAGCCACGCGCTCGAGGGACTTTAACCTCAGCACAGAAATAAATAGAACATGCTGGAGGGACAGATTCATAACCCAGAGGCTCCCTTCGCTCTGGAATAGAATTCCAATTCATGTTAGGCAGAGCACCTCACTGACTCTCTTCAAGAAGAATCTTGATGAGTGGATGGGGGATCGTAGGTTTGTCCCGGGGATTACTTCTGTGTCACTATTAGACAGAGGCACAGTAAACTAAAATTTAAAAAGGGCAAAGTATACTCAAATCAAGGGGTGGCGTAAGCCAAACACAATCAGGCTAGGCTTATAAATGCCCCAGGGCAGATAGCCTAGTATGAACCTATGAACCTATGAGCATTCCCAGACACAGGTAAAGCATAGGACAAGATTCCAAACAATGATTTGATCAGTTCCTGTGATGGCTTAAAGCCCACAAAACATTGGCAGAATTAGAGCAGGGTATGTACAAGGAAAACTACATACAGTGCCTAGACTCATAGAGGAGTTCACAATAGGAGAGCATCAGGGTTTAGCTCTGAGCCCACACCTGTTCATACTGGTCCTGTACATATTGGTCCTGTCCATATTGGTGAGAAAATTACATCAGTAAACATACCGACAGGATAGATCAACAAAGCTCCTGTATTTAGATGGTGCAGATAAGATAGAAACACAAACTTGTTGTATCTAGATGGTGTAGCACTAAAAACAGACTCTGAAGAGGAATGATAGGGGACTCTAATGCAAAACTGAAGACAAATGGAATAAAAATGAGTCCACACAAGACAGTGGTCATGGCAGCAAATGGGGACATCAGAAGGATCTGATAACTGAGAAAATAGAGGAACAATTTAACAGCTTCAATGATCTTGGAAGTGAGGTTGAGGAGTGGGGAAATTTGATTGAGGAGGTGACTGCTAGAAACTGTGCTGATGCTTCCAGCTGGAGCAAAGTGTCAAGGATACTGTGTGATAGAAGAATGCTAAGCTGTAAATTAAGGTATACAAAACAGTGGTCCAAAGAGTGTTTGTCTGTGACATAGAAGCCTGGGCAGAGCAGGCACAGCAGCCAAGGAAGCTTGTGATGTTAGAGATGAAGTACCTGAGATGAGCAGTAGGATGGACACTGTGGGACGGACAAGGAATAAGGACATCAGAGCATTGATTGCACAGGTCAAGGAGAACAGATAATAATAGTTTGGTCAGAGGTGCAGGAAAGCAGAAAACAATTTAGTTAATCAGCTTTGGGAGACACAGGAAGAGGGAAAGAGATGAGAACATCCAACTAAGAGGAGGCTGGATTGCATGAAAGAAGACCTCCAACAGTGAGAAATGACTGTCAGAGACGGTAGGAGTGTGGGTCTGAAGTGACATGAGATGCTGACAGCTGACATGAAACTTCAACCTCATGTAAACATGTGATGATGATGAAATAATCCAACTGACTGTTACAAGGGCAAGTGCAATTATTGCTTTAAAGCCTATATTCTTCCAATAGAAAATACCTGACGTTCTCATATCTGATAATGGTCTTCCAAGCACTAATTAAGAGCTCAGAAGATTTGAAATTCAGACAGATAAGATCTGATTCCAAAAGACTTGCTGTCAGTGTAAGTGACCATTTACACTGAGAGCAGGTGTTTTGGAGTCTTGTCCCTGCAGTAAGCCTGTTTATAGAAAGATATTACACTAAAGTTTTCTCCTCCGGTCTCCACTGAAAATGGGCCAGATGCCCAGCTGGACCAACCTGGTTCACAAACTTCAATAAATAAATAAATAAAAGTAAGTCACTTACACTGACAGCAGTTCTTTTGGCATCAGGACAGACTTACACTGAGAGCAACTCTTTTGGAATCTGACCCAAAATGTTCAGTCCAGAATATTTTCAGTCCAAGAGTCAGGCAAAGAGATTCCACCAGCTGCAAAAATTCTTATGAGAAAGAGCAATGGAAACTGTTAAGAGGGCTGTCATCTTTCAGTTCTGAAATATAAATATACTCCATTGCAGGGACTCAGTCTCTCACCAGCTCAGGAGGTTAAAATTTAAATTGTCTGCATATGCCTAAAATCAACAAACAGCAAAGAAAATACTCAGCACATCAGTGGAAATAATACTTTTACGAAGACTGCAAAAGATTATCCATGTTGCAGACTGGTTACATCTTAAAAAAAGACATAAAAATGTCTGCTACTTAAAGCTAAAGTAATCATCAAAGCATCCAAACTAAGATCTTACATCATTTGTCAAATAATTTTAAGTTACACAACGTTTCAGGAAAAGGAGGCACAAAATTGTTACAACTAATCATATCGCAAAACAAAACAAAACCAAAAAAACAATGGAAACTGCAAAAAGTGCAATAGTTAAAAGTGTAAAAAGTAAAGTCTAGGTTGTGTCTACAAGTAAAAGCTGTAGTACAGCAGTAGTTGTGCCCCACCCTGAAAAACACGTAAATAGTCTTTAAAATCTCCAGATATTTAAGACTATCATGTCAGGAGGCTTAATAAATTACATGCAGACACAGAAGATGTGTTCTAACCTCCATGAGATCTATATTCCAGCCGGGAACAGTTTTAGATGTATTATAGCCCTCATGAAATACAAATGACTAATGTTAGCTCACTAGCCTTAAAGCTATATATCCAGCTCATAGCCACTTGCTTTATCGCACGTCTTCTAATTGTAATATGCTTGTTTTTTTGTTGTTGCTTGATCCTTTGTAGAGCATGTTTTCATCTGCTCACTTATTACAGAATTTTGTATGATCCGAGGTCATTGTATATCGGAGGAAGAACAGAAACAGGCACTACACTGCCTGTCAGTAATTGATTTTTCGCCAAGGTTCAATGACTTTAGAGGGAGGCTAATAAAGTAAAGGGAGATGTGTATTACAGGAGTGTACATATTCAGGATGTAGTAAGCTGAGTAGTGTGATGTGGGGGGTTGTGAGGCGAGTACACAAAGCCTGGTCTATATATCCATATATGATGCTACTCTCCTCCTTGATTCACCCTCCTGTAACTGGGTTTGTATTTGAGCCCAAGTCAATAATGTCACAGACTTTTCTGTGCCACTGGGTCAGTATATGAATTCTAACTACTAAGGATGCAATATTCTGAAGATGCTTATGAAGTCAGTGTTAGATATGGATCTTTTTTTTTTTTTTTTTGTCAAACGCTATGGAAAATTGAAAAAGTCAAGCAAAGCTTGGATTATTTTAAAGAAACATTGTTATTTTATTTTGAATAGTTTTCAAACAGTACACCAGATAAATAAAAATCTCTTTATACTATCTAAATTTATTGGTGCACTTAAAAAAAAAGCTTGAAGAAAAGAAAACAATTTTTTATATGACAGCGCTGCAGATGTACAAGTATATGGCAATATCAGATATTGATCGTTTGGCAATTTATGTGCAAAATTTAAATAAAAAATGAGTCATTGCATGCTCCTCTGTAAGCTGTATTGTTCCTCGAAACGGTGTGTCCACGTGCTACTGTTACCATACTGAATAGTGAAGTGTAGTATGAGAAGGAAACAAATAGAGCTGAGGCAGTCCTGAATCAGGAGAATTAATTTCTTTGAAATATATCATGATTCATTTAATGGGAAAGTGATTTATTATAGTTACATGCCTCGGTTTTGGGACGTGTGGAATGCTCTGCCTTAAAAAACCTGGCAGAGTACTCTATTGTCATACTGTGGGTTTCCCTGCCTCTTATTATATTGGTTACACTTGTGCACCACATCCATTGTAGTCAAATACAGCCTGCATGATTTATGATTACATCATTATATTATGAAAATATATTTTGGGAAGTGGGAAGTCTGTAATATGAAAAGCATTTTGTATTATTTTACTGTGTTCTTATATTTTGTATGTTGTGATTTGTTTTCTTTAAACTGTGTTTTACTTGTATTCTGCTATTAATTGCATATTAAAACTAGGAGAGAGACCACAGCTGTGTCTCTTCTGAGTCACACAGAAATTAGAACAGGTCAATTAAGGCGTCACACAGAAGTTAGAACAGGTCAATTAAGGTTAATTATCTGTGAACTGAGGCTGGAGCTAGTAACTAAACCTTCTATTTAAGGGGTAAATTAAAACATTTCAGAGCTTTACTGGAAAAGCTCACACAGACTCTGCCACAACTTTCTGTGAGGGAAAGGTTAGTTTGCTTTTGATTTTTTGTATTTTGTAGTATTTTATTGCCTTCTATTTTGTTTATTGTGATTTGCTTTCTTTACACTGCTTTTACAGTTGCCACCTTTTCAAATGCCTGAAGTGGGACATTTTTTTTTAGAAATGTGAGATTTTGCAGGGCAAAACATACCCACAGTTGGTGCAAAGGACAGAACTCCACTTTTTTGCTAAAATAAAAGCTTATTTTTATAGCATTTGAGTTGATTATGCTATGTCATATAATATTTATGTGTTCCAGATACAAAATAAATGTTGCATGCAACTATTAAAGAAAACTTTAGAAATATATTTTGTCGTAAAATGTCAGGACATTTGTCATAGTTTTAGTTTTTTTCACAGGACACAACTGCCCAAAATGGAACTGTCCCTCACAAAGAGGGACAGGTGGTAACCCTAACTACTTTGTACTTGTATTCTGGGTTTAATTTCATATTAAAACTACGAAAGAGACCACAGCTCTGTCTCTTCTGAGTCGCACATAATTTTTTTTTTCTCAGCCACCCACCCTGGTGCTGTTGTGTTCTTAAACTAAACTGTTTTTCTAGTTGCCTGCCCCTTATGTTAATTTGACCACATATCTCCTTTCATCTCCCATTTTATAGGCTATTGTAAGCACAAAGTTATCTTTTTGTGAAATCATTCTCCTTCAACTATTTAAATTTACTGGCCATCCCCACTGTATTCCATAGAACCAGAATACAAAGTGCCCATCCCCTTTCAATCTATTTTGCTCTTTTAAAATTAGTGGCTCTCCACTTAGACAGCTGAAACTTTAATCAAGCAGTACTTACTGAAAACAAAATTACCCCCTTTTTTATATCTAACTGCTTAGTACACACTGCAGTGCTTAGGAGATTAACTCATGTTTTTCATCTTACCTTTAACATCTCCAACATCTACTGCAAGACCACCAATTATTGGAGAACATGCATTCTGCTTCTTAGTAGTCATCTTGGGATTGGTGCTTCTGTTTTTCTCCTGGTGAGAGAAGGAGTGCAGGGATATTAGTTCGTGCAGACTGCTGATCACCAGAAAGCCGAATAACTACTTCATTTGCACCAGCTTGGAATTTGTGTAATATTCTGTTCCTGGTGAGAAGGAGTAGAGTGCATTGTTCCCTGACTATTTCTGGTTGGGCAGTGAGTGTAAAAAGGCACAAATAAGTTGACCACACTGGTAAAGGAGACTCACAAGTAGAACAACCAAACTGAGAAAAAAATAAAAATAAATGTGAGTCAATCAACACAGTCCAGGCAAGGTAAACCTCTGCTGAACACCAAAAATGTATAAAAAATTTGTTTTTTAAGGAAGGTTAGCACTTTCACGGGGTTACCGCTTCATCAGACCAAATACAAAAATATGTTAAAATACCGAGATATTTAAAACATAGCACAACCAATCAACTAAAACCAATTAACAAGACCAATCAAGCAAAGTGATGTGACCCAGTATCACAGCCTACTCACTAGAGCTGGTCTAAGGGAGACACCACTGTTAAGTCCTGGGTATTCAAATGCTCACAAAGAAACAATGCAGTTTATCTCACACATCTCAACAACATTATTAAAATCACCTCTTCTAATGTGGAAATGCAGAGGTTGCAAAACCCTAAAGTAAAAAAAAATTGTGTCCAGGAAACAATATGGCATGATTAGCTAAAGTATTAGATGGTACATGGTTACTTATGTTGCCTAGGTGCTCCAGTATCCTTTCTCTAAGTTGCTGTGTGGTTTTCCCTACATAAAAACTATCACAGGAGCAGCAGGTGGCCAGATAAACCAAATTGCTGCGCCTGCATGTCGCTACAAATCTGAGTGTAAAGGTATGTCCTGTAATAGGATGTGTAAAGCAGAGTTCAGTGGATATGGAAGAGCATGCTTTGCAACTATGGCAAGGAAGTGTACCAACTTTACCTGTGGGTGTAGGAGGTGGAGGCCTTGGTCCATAGCATAAAAGTTTTTTGGTGGACAAATTATTTCTATAAGTGAAAGAGGGGTACTCACCCACTATTTGTCTCACCTTCTGATCGGCTAAAAAGACAGGCCAATTCTTTCTTATAATATTGCAACAATGCTGTACATCACTAGAATATCTAAGAAAAACCCTGGGGTGTAGAGCCTCTCTGGACAGTGAGTGTCTCTGCTTAATGTTCCTGATTGGTCTGGTTGCTGTTCAAGGCATCTACCAGAAAAAGGCTACAACAAGCCTACAAACCCTTGCATCTTCTCGGACAAGACTGTGGCTCACCAAACAGGCTGTGGCCTGCTTCTCATCTTGGGACTGGTGCTAATGTTTTGCTTCTGATGAGAGAAGAAGCAAAGGAATATTGTACCCCAACAGAGTGAAGCTGTGGTGAGACCAGCATTAGTAGTAGTCAGGCAGTAGCCATTCATGTGACTCCCCTCTTTTCATCATTCTTGACAAGCTAATTCTTTGTTTTCAGTAAGTACTGCTTGATTTGTTTCGAACTTCAGAATATCTGCCTAAATACTTCATCCTTAAATTTTCACCGTCTACTTATTGGTTTCCCCCTTAAGTGTTTGGCAGTGCCTTTTATAGACACAGACACCGTGAGTGAAATTTTTCCTGTAAAAGCACTATTGAAATTTCACCAGTACCTAGCTGCACACAGGACAACTAGTTTGCAGTGACAAGCACTGTCCCCAGAGTTGTAAACCGGATACTCCTGACATTGCTTTATATTCTCACTTCAACTGTCTTATCAATAAAAAAGGGTCTGTTGCCATGGATATGAACTTTCCCACTATCTGTGTTGCCAGTTTGGTGGATATGGGCATCCTGAGGCAATATAGAAAGTGCTTCATGTTTACTAACAACCAGTTAATTTTCAAAAAACTGATATGGTATGTCAGAGATATATTTACACAATATCACTGGAGGCAAAGCTCTCACATGAAAGTACTCCTAATGTCAGTAAGGTTGTCAGTAGTACGCACGCTGCACCCATCGCACACAATTCAAAGCAGACATATAGACCCTCATATGCTGAGGCAGTGGCACTTAAATGTAACCTTCCTAAACCCAAGAGACCTCCTAGACAAAGTACACATAACTAATACCATCAGCAGCCCCCAAGACACTCTTTCAAAAAAGTACCCACATCAACATACAGCAACATCTCATGGATTCTCTACCTCTAAGCCCATAAGGTAAGCCACCACGCAATCCAACATTCTCTCTCACTAGGCTGGGTAAGGAGAAAGTTACAGTCAGTTATTTATCAGGAGCTAGGATTCACCACATTACTCATGCACTCAGGTAATTGGACCAAAAGTACCAGTATAACTCAGTCATAGTCCATGTGGATGTAAATGACCTGAGACGTGCCTCCCTAGACAATATGAAGAGAGACATCATGGAGCTCTCAGAATATGTGTCTCAGGCTGGTATGAGCCTAGCACTGAGCAGCATTTTACCTTCTCCAAGGATGATACCACAGTACAAAGAAAGGATGACTGACTTCAATAATGGGCTTAGTTTCTGGCGTCATTCTAAGGGGGGATACAATATTTGTCAGCATGGAAGGAGATGGTCAACATACCATGCTGATTTGCCAGGGATGGTCTGCACGTCTCCCCTCTAGGCTTTCAAATATTAGCTAAAACATTGTATTACTCAAAGTGCCTTGTATTAGGCAATGCCAAATTGAAAATGCTTCTGACATAGCAAGTCAAAACCAAGAAAATCTAAAGGTATTACTGGTCATTGCTAGGAGTCTAAACAAAAAAACTACACTCCCTAGAAGCTCTCTTTACCATAGAGAATGCTGATGTCTGTGCGGTCACTGAGACATGATTTAAAGCCGCAGACAGCACACAGACAGTGCAAGGTTATAATGCCTTCCACACATTTAGACCAGTTACTACACAGACAGAGACTAAAGGCAGAGGTGTCTCGATTTACATAAAAAATAAATATATCTCAAGGCTGGTCAAACAGGCCAATGCATTCAAGCTACTCCATGTTAAAATCATCATAGGCAAAATCCAGTACCGCTTCCTTGCAAGCTATAGGTCCCCCTCTATGACCCAGGAAACTCACACAACGTATTTAAACTTATTCGAAACACTCACCATCCAACCCAATACCATACTCATGGTGACTTTAATTACCCCACTATTAACTAGGAACCTTACATGACATCAAATGTACAGGCACAGAAATTCCTGGACTTTGTAAACACAAAATCCCTGATCCAGATTGTCAATACACCAACCAGGGGTAGAGTGCTGCACACCCCTTACTATAACGTCTTCCCTGGTAAGGTCAAACCACAAAATGGTCTCCTTTAAAGTAAAAATAAAACCTGGACCCCCAGCTAACCCTGGAATATTCAGGAACTACTCTAAGGCTAACTTCCTGCTATTAAGTGATAACCTGGCAAAATGTCAAGCCCCCATAAACCCTTGGAAACTGCTGTCTGTGCAGAACTTTTCACAGAAACCCTATGCAAGCATGTTAATAGGTGCATAGAGGCAGCTGTACCCACCAGGAAGAAGTACAGAACTAAGGCAAAAAAACAAGCCACCCTGGTGGAATCACAACATCAATAGGCTGTATAACAGAAGGAAGAAAATCATGGCAAAAATTAGGAGGTGCAGCACCCAGCAGGGTAAAAGCACTCTCATCAAATTAAACAGACAATTGAGATGACAAAGTCTACTAAATCCAAATGTGAGGTAAATTTGGCCTTCCAGGACAACTACAAGGCATTCTTTAGGTATGCCCACAACCTCAGAGGCAATACACAATTGTGTGCAGACCTCATTGTAAATGAAGCCACCTATACTGAGCCAGAAAAATGTAGCAAACTTACTGATCAACAAATTCAGTTCCAATTTTACCCCTCTCTCCCCATCAACCTTCTCTCAGGAAACACCATCAAATTTAACTCCCCCTGCTATCACTAGGGAACAGGTCCTTAATGCTTTCTCTAAGGCCAAGAACACTGCATCAGTGGGCCCAGGCAATATCCCAGGATGCCTTCTAAATAGCATGAAACATGACCTTTCAGGCCCTCTGGAATTACTATTTAACTGTAGCCTCCAAATAGGATTCATGGCTCATGAATGGAGAACAGCAACAGCCTCCCTCTGCACAAAAGTGGGCCATCTATAGACCCTGGAAACTACAGACCCATAAGTCTCACCAGTCATATATGTAAAACCATGGAAAGAATTATCATGGAGATGATCAACAGAGGTATAGTAAACCTCCAGACACTGGACCCAGCCCAGTTTATTTTCATCAAGGGCAGATCATGCCTACTCAACCTGGTGGACTTCTTTGAGAAGGTCACCAAATGAATGGATGAGGGCAAAATGGTTCACACTGCCTACCTTGACCTGGCAAAGGCATTTGACACAATACCCCACTCGGGAATTGTTGACAGATTCAAGAGGTTAGGTACAAACCCGTATGTCATCCTTTGGATAGCCAACTGGCTCACAGATAGGACCCAGGAAGTTAGAATTGGGGAGTCCACCTCTGCAAGGAGGCCAGACACAAGCGGAGTACCTCAGGGATCAGTTCTTGGACCACTCCTTTTTGGCATTTACTCTTTGAAGTCAAGACCAATGTCAGTGGACTCTGACTGACTAAACTTCAGATGATTGCAAATTATGAGCTGTCATTGAATCCCACACTGACACAAAGGTTCTCTAGGAAGGGATGACACAGACAAACAACTGGTGTTAGAGGCATGGACTAAAACTAAATGTCAAGAAATGCATAATAGTTTCCTTCAGGAAGTCATCCACCCCTGGTAGCTACCATATTGACAACACACCCCTTAGAGAAGACCCAGGGACCGAGGGACACATATAGACAGTAATCTAGCCTTTGATCATCATGTGTCTACAGTAGTGAGGAAATAATTCTATGTTGCGCAACTTATAAAAAAAAAGGTATGACATCTAGGTCCAAGGAAATCATTGTTCCAGTGTATTCGGCATTGATCAGACCTATCATTGAGTACAATGCCCTCTTTATCCCTTCGTTTTATAAGGCGTAATGAATATCAAGTTAGATGATAGTAGGATCCTCTATTTTGCTTTTGGTACATCAGATCTCTTCCAGCAACAAGCTATAACACCAGTATAACTATTATCTGGTCCTCTAACTACAGCCCAAATCTCTACAGTAATAACGTAGCTTCATGGGTAAATACTAAGCTAACTGCTCTTGCAGGCCATTATAAACCTATCCTTTTCTGTTTTGGTGCTTCAATTAACCATCCCATTTGGTGTTGGTTTAGTCTTATCCATCCGATGGTTGATAATTATATATTATCCCTAGTTTGAAAAATTTGGATCATGTCATAATTTGAGGGGAATCATGTGTGGGATAAAGCATTTAACAGCTTCCTCTGTAGGCAGCAGTCCTGGAATAAATTTTCTATTACCCATGCAAACAGCTAAGTTGCTTTTGCATATGGTCAGGGATGAGTTTTGTTTTTTATGGATGGGGTGCTTGTTCCAAAGCAGCCATATCCTCTGCAAGATATATGTGCCCCTCCAAATCACTCTGATGCTGCAGAAGAGGTTCAGATCCCTGGACTTAGTATTTCTGATGTAATTTGACTTGCTAATGTGCAGTAGATCCATCAGTTTTGGGTCGGCTGATGCCTTGTGTGCCAGACACAGGTCAGCTCTTAGCAGTGTGTAGGATATCGAGCACAGTGACAGGACTTTGAGGTGGTTCATGTAGGTATATTGTTTAGGCCTTGTATCCTTTTAGTTAGGTTATCTCTATGGGCTTATCAGTTGCTGCATGAGTCTAGACAAATAGATGCCAAAGGGAGTGTCATACTTTATGACTGGCCGAATGAGGGTTGAGTAAAGAGGTAAAATTACATTTTTAGATTTAGTCACTGGCATTGTGCGCGGTTTATGCTTTTGCATTTTGTTTGTATTTAATAAGTGCAGCACTATATAATATTGTAAAAGTACTGGAAAAAGCTCTCTCTTCATGAGCAATCTCATTTCCAAATCACATAACTGCTTTTGAAAGAGAAAGTAGAGAAGGTTCATCTTTTTTTTCTCTGTCAGAATTTCTCCAGAAAGATGTAAGCCAGAAAAAACTGGAGACTGTACTTTTCCTGATTTACCAAAGTTAGTTACCACCATAGATTGTGACAGCTTAATAAGCTGACTGAATTTAATTTAGTTATTCACAGTGTAAAAGGATTCCAGAACTACTTACATAAAAAATCAAAAAAATAAACTTCTTTAAGTTCAAGTTGTCTCTAGGGATCAATTAAGTTTATTTGGGGCCACTTCACTTTATTATCAATGTTAACGACATGCTTCTTCATTGTAATAACATTTCCAGCATATAATTTAGCCATACTTTGTATAGGACATTCTCCTAGAAAATACAGCAGTGTGAGATACTC
Source organism: Protopterus annectens (assembly GCF_019279795.1). NCBI lineage: Eukaryota > Metazoa > Chordata > Ceratodontiformes > Protopteridae > Protopterus > Protopterus annectens. Next base: position 333,046,971 of record NC_056744.1, on the reverse strand, counting down.
AGCAAACCATAACTCTTAAAAAGAGATCACCGTGACAGTAAATAATAACATCTGAGCTTACTCACCAGCTAAGGCATGTTGCTCTTACAATTTGTTCTACAGATATTTTTCTTCTCTGTCAAGAACATACCTCACAACCTCTTAGAGCAAGAAATGTGGACAAAGCCATAAATAATCAGAGGACAAAGGCCCAAAAATGGGGACAGTTTTTAAATAGTGCTCTTACAAATGTAGACAGTTGATAGAATAACAGATTTTAAATTAACATGGATTTTCTGAAGGGCATGAAGGCTGAAACACAAATGTCTATCATTATTTTCTGACTTCAGTCCTCAATAACTTACCAGTGATTTGCCAGAAAACCAACATTTTTTTGAGGAAGATATCACAAATATGAGGCACAAGTCTGGACAGTCTGCGAAAATCTGGACTGTTGAGAGGTCAAGAATAATAGTGATCTTGTGCTAGCAAAGGTGCAGATGTGGGCGGAATAAGACTCCTGTTTAAGACTTAAGTTGGTATACACCACCTTCAGTTTTTCAAGGCTGAATACCTCAACAGGGAAATGTGCACTCTGACTCACAAATTTGTACAGTGCTTATAAATTATTAATGTTGGAGGAGTCTGTAAATTAGCTGTGTTTGTAATAAAGAGTTCAGTAATATGCTATGTATAAAATAAAAATTCCCATAGGAAATAGGATGAACCCTTTACTGCTACAGTGGCATCTACTTTAATAAGCTCTACAGTTATAGTGATTAATATAAAAATAAACCATAACATTTAGGTTTTAAATAAACTATAACATTTAGGTTTCATACTATGCAGCAAAGTATTATCTCTGGGAGGTGTACAGTCACAAGATCTGCAAAACCTGTCCTGCCCATAAAGTGTGCTCCTGACCTGCACTGTTTTGTAAAAGTATGGACAGTAGTTCAAGCTACTTCTTTTTATATGTCCAGAGGAGAAGTTCTTTGCTAAGTATGTAGCTATTGTTATAACAGAACCACCACGGCTATGATGAACTTATCATGAGGCAAAGCAATGCAATGGGCCAACCATTGTGCCAAGGTTTGTTTGGTCACAGGCAATGGCTGTGATGAACTTAGCATGAGGCAAAGCAGTGTAATGGGCCAACCATTGTGCCAAGGTTTGTTTGGTCACAGGCAACCATCATGGCTGTGATGAACTTATATTGAGGCAAAGCAGTGCAATGGGCCAACCATTCTCCCAAGGTTTATTTGGTCAGAGGCCAACATTGCTCTTCCTGTTAAAGGACACAAAGAACGTATTATGTCTGATTTCCTTCAAGGATGCGTCCTTCTAGTGTAATACCTCAAGTGTCTATGAACATTTAAAGTACACCATAGGTGGTGTCAACCATTTATGCATTTTGAGTAGAAAACTGTCAGCTGAGAATCTTGGTTAAATAAAACAGCTGATATCACATTTGACATGAATGAAGGATTAGATTTAAAAACACCCTCTCAGTGTGATAAACTGTATAAAGGATGTTTATACATTAATGCTTGTAACTCCGAAATCCTTTTGCCTGAAGGCACTGCCTCTATGGAAAGGATTTTCCAGGAGATTATGTTTAAACCTGTAAAATCTGCAGAGGAGGCCAGACGACACCTTCTCCAGTGCGAAAGTCAAGTCTTCAGGAGTCTTGCCTTCTTGGTGTTTTCACTCATGCCAGTTATGTTAGCAGTTGTCTATGGTAAACACAGACACGCTGATATTCCCGTCTACCTCAAGAATCATTATGCTCTCTTGTGCCGCTGTTCCATCTGAAAATGAGTACTGCCCAGTGGGGCTAATAAAGGTAACAAAATGTAAATGCATGAATTAATACATGTATGTGTTTTTATTGATGAATAAGTCAGGCTGGCCTATTACAGTTGACTAAAGTATGCCAATAAACATGGAATTGGACACCACAGATTCAGACCTTTAGGAGAATCCCAGAACACAAATATTTCATGCTTTCCTAGGCATGGTTTCTTTGTTGTACATCTTTTAATAGCTAAGAATTTTTAAAGTTTTAGTAGAAAATAAATTATTCTGATGAATTAGGATAAATTAATCCAAGTTGAGAGTTTCATTGCTGGGACAGTAACTGCCTCCATAATTAAAGAGTGACCACTATTCTGAAATTGACTCATTCAAACAAGGTCTGCTTGGGGAGTGGACAGCATATTAAGGAAAGAAAATTGCACTGCGTTTCCTGCTACCACATCCGAAGTCCTTTTACGGAACTGAAAAGATTTGCTGCCATGTTTGTTTTGGCATTACATTACTGTTGTATTGCCTGTTCTGATCTTTGTAAGACCTGGGAGGAGGTTGTCCTAAAATGGCAACCAAAGCCATTGTACTAGCCTTTACCTCTTTTAGGTTAATGCAAAGAAACATTTCCCATTGTAACTAGCAACCTTTCAGAAAGGTTCTTAAAGCCTGCCCCCAAGAATAATCCAAGGGGCCTGTTGTCAGATGTTGTTGTATTTCTGGATGCATTAAGGCATTACTATTGTTAGGGTGACTGAATTCTACCACCAAAGAATTTTTTTTTTACTGAAAGAAGTAGTAGAATCATGATTTTCAGGCAGTATGGGGGCAAATTCCAAAAGTTCTTTAGAATCCACTCAGGCCTTCACAAGAGTAAGCGTGTATGCTAAACATACCTGTCAACTGCTTGGATTTTCGTAGAATGTCCAGATTTTTAACTATTTTTGGTCTGTTTCTCATAAAATTTGTGGTTTTCATGAAAACTAGTGAGGACTGAAGTCACTAAATACTGAGACATGTTTGAATTTTTCAGGCTTTATATCCTTCAGAAAATGCATTCTAACACAAATACTGTTTAGCAACTTTCTAAGTTTAATAGAACAATATTTAAAATCTGTCCTGATTTTTGGACCTTTGTTTACCCATTATTTTAGACTTTGTCCAGATTTTTTGCACTAAGAGGTTGAGAGGTATGATGCTGAACCAGGAGTGCAGGAAGTCGTGAATGCAAGAGCCATGAGGTATTGCCCTGTTGTGACA